>NC_091290.1:157783146-158083146 GCF_032444005.1 Ranitomeya imitator
TACAGGAGGAGTGGTGCTGTGCAGTGTATATATACAGGAGGAGTGGTGCTGTGCAGTGTATATATACAGGAGGAGTGGTGCTGTGCAAAAGATGGAGAGAGAGCGGAGCCAGAGGCTTCATAAACAGAGGGAGCAAGGTTCTCTATCTGTCGGTCTGTGGGATTTTTAATGGAAGCCCCGTCTTGCAAGGATAAAAGAGTTTTGTATGCTAGATGCGACACCGGAGAGTCCACTAGCGGAGACTCCTTCCAATCCTTCATAAGATCCGCAGAATAAGGGTATTTTGCCTCAAGAGGCTTTTTCCTGTGAAGCGCCTATTCGGACGCTCCCTGTGCCTCTGAACTATGTTCCTAAACTCCAGGTGAGTGGCCTACACCCTGTGAAATCATTTGGTCCTTTTAAAGGATACAGCGTGATCCAGTGCAAAGCTAGAGTCATCGCCATTCTTTAGCGTGTGATTGACAGCCTCAATGAGAGAATCCACAGTCATTTGAAACTCCGGAGAGTCCGGATCCAGAGATGCCTCTGACTCATATTCAGAGTCTTGTTTGCTGCAAACCCCCTGGTGAGGGTGAGCGGGAAACGGAACTCCGGGATGCTGAAGGGCGCGAATGCTCTGGTGAGGTACTGCTGATGAGGTTTTTGGATGTCTGCACCCCTTTTAAGTGTGAATGGCCCCTGCTTGACGATTGCTCCCTTGTAAAGGAGGAGTCTCCCAACGCAAACAAGTTGCTACCCGATATGATATAAGACTAATGAAAACACATAGTTACCCAAAGTCCAAACTGCCACAACGTACCCCCTGACGCGCGTTTCGAGAATCTCTTCCTCAGAGGGGGTGCAGCCCTTTGGTATGCTCTTGGTCCATATGCATATGAACTTTTTCATTTGATCCATTTAAGCATTGTGCTTTCTATTGAATTATTTATGGTGGTTTTTATTATTATGTATACAAGTACTACTATTTTGCGACCTGTTGAATATCTCTGCCCAATGTTTGCTTGTTCTTTTTGTAATAGGTCATCCCTTTTTTAATTATGTTTTAAATATGGTTTAATAACAATTATTTTTACGCCATCTCCTTGGAGGACTTTCTTTGTAGGTTGTTCTGATTTTCACTGTTGTTGTCGCAGGTCTCGACCTACTCTTTGATGAGTCCACCGTAGAGATGACGTCACGGCACCGGAGAGATAAGACACAACACACCAAGGCTGTATCTGAAGTATCTCTAATTTTAATAAGCTTACACACACTTTTTATGCATTCTTGTGTTGGAGGCGGATTCTCCATATTATGGGCTAAGCGTCTGAGTGTATTACTCCCTTGCCTCCCTATGGTTTCGCAAACATATTTTTACACAGTACATTATTCGTTGATTTACCAAGGACATTCCCTGCTACAATCTGCAATAACAGCTAAAATGAAGAATAGTGAATAACAACGTGTTTATCTGCCTACCTGTGGCTCCAGGGACCCAATGTAAAACCTACAAAAGCTCCCAAACTGTTTCACAACATTAATAGGGCACAAGGACCATTTGGGCTCCGTAATCTCCAAGACAGGTTGCAGATGCAACATTTGCACCCACTATAGTTACACTCCCTTCCAAATACTTTTAGGAATAGATCTGACTGATCAATTCTGACCGATTTGAGGCAAACCGAATTCTTCTCAAATTTTTCCAAAAATTCTGATTCATCCGAATAAGAATTTTTCACTCTTTGATTTTCTTGCAACGTTTTGCTGGTTTTTAGAGGGATTGGAAGGGGTTATGATTTTTTTTTTTTTTAAACTAAACTCTCCCGGCCTTCACCTGTCCTGCCGCATTGCAGCGCTTTGATCTGGTCGTCTTCTTTGGTCCAGTTTCTACAATTTTTTAATGCATTCCTGCGCCAGGCCATCTATGGCGTATTCCTGCTCCCAGCATCTTTGGTGCCTCCTGAGTTGCCTAAATCCCATGTTAAGATGTCGCGAGTCACTGAGTCAAGAGCCACTGCAGGAAGCTGAAAAGATAGCGGGTGCTGGAATTCTCTGAAGATGGCCTAGTGAGCGGGGCTGCACGGTGGGACAGGTAAGGGCCAATGGAGTATATTTTTTTTAACTATTTTTTTCATGCTCTATGACCTGGAGTGACCCAGAGCATAATAATACATATAGGATGTGCATCAAATACCTTTACACAAAACAAATTTCCAGCAGAAATTCAGGCAAATCTGCTATTAAACTTTTTGCAGATTCACTCATCAATACTTTTAAGAATATGATCTGTTAAAAAAAATATATATATACACATATATATGCAGTGCTGGGGCTCTATCAGACAGATATACATCTTGGCAATTGTGTTTTATTACAATTATTTTATTATCTCTGTTATATTATTTTATTTCTTTGAGAAATTCTTCTTCATTGGAACTTCATTAATTAGTATGAATTATTATTTTTTAAATATTTTTTATAGTAATAATAATAATAAATACTTATTATTTGTATTTATTTATTTTAGTAATATTACATTATGGATTGAAAAGGTATCTTATTTCTCAAATTTCAAGGGAAATGACCGTAGTTTCAGCACCGTAGACAGCCACTTGCCTTATAAGAATTAACTTTCTTGCTAAACAAAGTACAAAGCCATTTATTTATCATATGAAAATGATGCAATGATTAGGATTTTTTGCTTGGAAGAAAATATCTTCTAGAGTTTTTTTTTTTATACTTTTATGCCTAAAAAGCAGTTCCCAAATATAGCATTATTAGATGTTAATTTCCTAATAATAATATGTAATTATGTAACTCAAAAAATTGGTCCAAAGTTGCATACATATTTTTTCAGAAAATTACAATATATTATATATAAAATACAAATATATACGTTTTTACAAAAATTTATACTGGGAGAAGCTATTAAAAAAAAGCTCTATTTTTACATATACATAGAATTTCTGAAACGTTATTATTGATGACTTATCCTTAGGATAACATCAATATCAGATCAGTGTGAGATCTAATTCTAGGGATCCCACTGATTAGCTGACTCAAGGGGCAGTAGCGCACAGCTCCATACATTGCCTAGTGGCCATGAATGGTACTGCAAGGTCCTTTACACTTCAATGAGACCTTGTTGTACCATTCATAGCCACTGCACAATTGCATCCCAGCCTTTCTTGAGCAGTTAATCAGTCAGCATGCTATGAGTTTGACACCCACTGATCCAGTATTGATGATAGGTCTTTAATATTAAATTCCCAGAAAACCCCTTTAAATTATAAGATTAATTGCTCCTACTGCATTCATGCATACAATGTAGTTGGGTCACTTCCGATTTCTTGTGATTTCTCACCCACTGTACAGACAACCCTGTGCCATAAACAGCACCAAGTCATCTACTCACAGACTCTGAGGCCAAGGCCTTAGGAATTGGAATTTTTCCCTTCACCATGACAGCGCCGCACGTGAGAGATGGCATCCGCCCCCAGGAACAGGAAACCTGTAGCAGAGATATAAGAATGGGGCAGCCCCTCTCTCCTCAGTTTGGTTTCCTGTTCCTGCAGGTGGACGCCTGTCGCAGAGCTCCTACCTCCGGAGGGATACCCCCTCTGATGAGTCCGGTCCGGAGGCCGAGGTCCGCGGGGAAGCCAGCCGTAGTCGGCGGCATCGCGTGCGGTGCTGTCCGGTGTCGGGCTGCTGGGTCCGCGCCATCCCTTTCCTTGCTGGACTCCCCGGCGACCGCTCTGTGCAAGAGGCCGGTCCGGGGTTGCGGGGGCGTGTCCCTCACTGACGCTGGCGCCGAAGTGAGGGATGACGACTTCCGGTCGCAGGAAGTGACGTCACACGCCGAGGGAGCCGGTGTGCTGGACACTTCCGGGCAGAAGCTGATCCACTGATCCGCTCCTCTATAAAATACGGCAGCAAAGAGGAGTCGCTGGTCCTGCTCTTCAGACGGAGATGACCGAACCAGCGGTAGATCCGGAGCTGCTGATGCCTGCGCCTAAAATGTCGGAAGACACTCAAGCTGCAGGGGTACCCAGGGTCCTGGAGGGGTGAGTGCCTTTGTAAGGCAAGCTACGCACACACTGATACCTGTACACTGTGTTTTTGTAGGAAGGGAAAGCCACCTCCAAGCAAAAGAATAGGGTCTGTCCACTATGTAAAGGAAAACTCCCTAGGCTATACAACAAAAAGATCTGCCAGCCCTGTATTGACAGAACAGTTGCGGAGGAATCTTCTTCCCTATTACAAAACATTAAAACAATCATACAGGAGGAAGTTAAATCTACAGTTAAAGAACAGTTGAGACATCACACAAAGGAGACCCCCCCTCCCCCAACAAGTGAACAAGGGTCGGATGTAGATTCAGGGGATGAGCCGGGAGCCTTAACCCCCTCTGATGCCTCAGATTTAGACTCCTCAGATGAGGAGTATGGCCGCCCATGCTTTCAGTCGGAGGACATTGGAAAGCTGCTCAAACTTGTCAGAACGACTATGGGAGTAGAGACCCCTAGAGAACCACGGACAATCCAAGACACCATGTTTAGCAACTTGGAGGAGAAGAAGCGAAAGTTTTTCCCCTTCCATGATAACATAATTAAATTAATAAAACGTGAGTGGAAAAAGCCTAATAAAAAGATGTCTGTCCCTCAGGCATTAAAACGCAAATACCCCTTTGATGAGGAGGTCTGTGAGAAGTGGGATAAGGCGCCTAAGTTAGATGCAGCCATCGCCAGCACTTCTAAGGGGGTTGCGTTACCATTTGAAGACATGGGAGCCCTAAGGGACCCCCTCGACAAAAAAGCAGATGCTTTTCTAAAGTCGGCTTGGGAAGCAGCGACATGGTCATTTAAACCCGGGGTTGCTGCCACTTGCACGGCACGTGCTATGGTCAAGTGGTTAGAGGAGTTAAGTGACCAAATCAAAAACAAATGCCCAAGAGAGAGGCTTCTGGAAGCATTGCCCTCTCTGCAAGGCGCCGCAAGATTCCTAGCAGACGCCTCGATAGATTCAGTTAGAAGTGCCGCACGCGTGTGTGCCTTATCTAATTCAGGAAGGAGAACATTATGGCTGAAAAATTGGACGGCTGACTTCCAATCAAAGGTCAAACTCTGCGGAGTACCCTGTGAAGGGCAATACCTTTTTGGCAAATCTCTAGACGAGATCCTTGAGAAAGCGTCGGACAAAAAGAAGCGGTTTCCACCCCCTTCCTTTCCCAGGCGCCGATGGGATACCTCTCGTTCGTCCTTTCGTGGTGGATATAGAGGGACCCGCGGCCGATCAGATGACAGGTCTAGTCGAGGCAGACCCTGGAGAGAGCGAAAGGAAAGGGGATTCCTTTTCAACAAACCTCCCCCCAAGCCTGATCCCAAAAATCAGTGACGCCAGCATTCCGGTGGGGGGAAGACTCCGGCGGTTTGTCCATCACTGGGCAGCACTGCCGGCTTCTCATTGGATAACAAATTTGTTGTCAGAAGGTCTAAAGTTCAAATTCTCCAACCTCCCACCAAATCGTGTAAAAATGACCCAGGTGGGGGGAAAAAATCAGGCCATATTAGAAAGAGAAATTTATCTCCTCATGCAAAAAGAAGTGTTAGTAGAAGTACCCCATCAAGAGATAGGGAAAGGGTTCTACAGCACTTTATTTCTAACACCAAAACCAGACGGCTCGCTGAGGGTAATATTCAACCTAAAAGCCCTAAACCATTACATTCAAATAGACAAGTTCAAGATGGAGACTTTAAAGACCGCAGTAAAAGTACTCGACCCAAACTGTTACATGGTGGTGATCGATCTTACAGACGCTTACTACCATGTGCCAATCGCCGTCCAACACCAACAATACCTAAGATTGGTGGTAAATCTGGGAAAAACCCCCGTCCATCTACAATATCAATGTCTTCCTTTTGGGGTAGCCATTGCGCCCCGTATATTCACAAAAATTATTTCCGAAGTAGCATCTTTCGTCAGGAAAGAAGACATAATGTTGGTACCCTATTTGGACGATTTTTTGATAATAGCAAAAAACAAAGAAAGTTGCAAAAGTGCGGCCGCAAGGGTGCTGGAGGTACTGACCAATTTAGGATGGATGATAAACCTGAAAAAATCAAGGCTTGTCCCAACTCAAACCCAAAAATTCCTCGGAATTGTGTTAGATTCAGTCAAGCAGGAGTGTGTCCTCCCACAGAGGAAAGTTCAATCTATCCAACAGAGGGTAGAGTCATTCCAATTACAACAGACTATCTCTCTGAGAAACGCAATGTCACTCCTAGGGGTCCTAACGGTAACGATTCCAGCAACGCGATGGGCACAAAGCCACACACGGGAGTTAAAATGGCAGATACTAGCCGAACAAGAAAAAAATCCATACAATCTGAATCGGAAGATTCTTCTGTCACCAGAAGTTCAAAACTCACTAGAGTGGTGGCTGAAAACAGAAAATCTAACCAACGCAGTGCCATGGTCAGTACGAGATCCAGTAGTCATTACTACCGATGCGAGTCCGTGGGGTTGGGGGGCACATTTGGGAGATCAGGTCCTACAGGGTCAATGGGGAAGCCCAATGACAACAGCGTCCTCCAATCTAAAAGAATTGTCTGCGGTGAGACTAGCACTTCTTCATATAGGGGAAAGGATTCTGGGAAGACATGTGGTAGTGTTATCCGACAACAACACAACAATAGCTTATATAAACCGCCAAGGGGGCACAAGATCAACATCCCTTATGGCAGAGGCCAAAGAACTTTTTATATGGGCCGAAAACAACCTTCTTTCGCTAACCGGAACATACTTGAAAGGATCAGAGAATCAAGTAGCCGACTACTTAAGCCGTCACACGTTACATCAGGGGGAGTGGTCCCTGAACCAGCAAGTATTTGGGAAAATATGTGCCAGCTGGGGCGTTCCAGACATAGACCTGTTCGCCACAAAACAAAATCGGAAGGTGAAGAGGTTCTATTCTCTGAACCCAAGAGAGCACCCGGAGGGGGTAGACGCGTTCCTGTATCGGTGGAACTTCCATCTAGCATACGCATTCCCCCCAATACCATTAATCCCGGCAGTCCTCAGGAAAATTCGGGAGGACAAAGCACGAGTGATCCTCATAGCTCCCTTTTGGCCGAAGAGAGCGTGGTTCACGTGGCTCAGGCGCATGTCTATCTCGGACCCGTGGATCTTTCCGGATGCTCCGGATCTCCTATACCAAGGGCCAGTTCAACATCCCCAAGTTCACAGATTGCATCTCACCGCCTGGAACTTGAAAGGGGACTTCTGTTAGCAAAAGGATTCTCAAGCCCTTTGGTGACCACATTGCTTGCTAGCAGGAAAAAGGTCACCTCAGACAAATACCAAAAAATCTGGCAAAAATTCCTAGATTTTTCGGGACGACAGTTTTCTGACTCTGGTCAACAGGTCCCAGTAAAAGAAATTCTTGAATTTCTCCAAAAAGGGTTGGAAAAAGGTCTGTCTACTAACACCTTAAAGGTGCAGGTCTCTGCCCTTGGTGCACTGTTCGATCAAAAACTTGCTGACTACCCTTGGATCTATAGGTTCATTCGAGCCTCCTTTACTTCCAGACCCTCAAAATTAATACCTAAGATAGCTCCCTGGGATTTGAATTTAGTTTTAAAGGCTCTTACCGTTTCCCCCTTTGAACCTCTGGATTCTATATCAAAAAAATCCTTGACTCTAAAAACGGTTCTCCTAGTTGCCTTAACGTCTGCCCGCCGTACTTGTGAGTTACAAGCTATGTCGGTGAACCCTCATAGTAACATAGTAACATAGTTAGTAAGGCCGAAAAAAGACATTTGTCCATCCAGTTCAGCCTATATTCCATCATAATAAATCCCCAGATCTACGTCCTTCTACAGAACCTAATAATTGTATGATACAATATTGTTCTGCTCCAGGAAGACATCCAGGCCTCTCTTGAACCCCTCGACTGAGTTCGCCATCACCACCTCCTCAGGCAAGCAATTCCAGATTCTCACTGCCCTAACAGTAAAGAATCCTCTTCTATGTTGGTGGAAAAACCTTCTCTCCTCCAGACGCAAAGAATGCCCCCTTGTGCCCGTCACCTTCCTTGGTATAAACAGATCCTCACCGAGATATTTGTATTGTCCCCTTATATACTTATACATGGTTATTAGATCGCCCCTCAGTCGTCTTTTTTCTAGACTAAATAATCCTAATTTCGCTAATCTATCTGGGTATTGTAGTTCTCCCATCCCCTTTATTATTTTTGTTGCCCTCCTTTGTACTCTCTCTAGTTCCATTATATCCTTCCTGAGCACCGCTGCCCAAAACTGGACACAGTACTCCATGTGCGGTCTAACTAGGGATTTGTACAGAGGCAGTATAATGCTCTCATCATGTGTATCCAGACCTCTTTTAATGCACCCCATGATCCTGTTTGCCTTGGCAGCTGCTGCCTGGCACTGGCTGCTCCAGGTAAGTTTATCATTAACTAGGATCCCCAAGTCCTTCTCCCTGTCAGATTTACCCAGTGGTTTCCCATTCAGTGTGTAATGGTGATATTGATTCCTTCTTCCCATGTGTATAACCTTACATTTATCATTGTTAAACCTCATCTGCCACCTTTCAGCACAAGTTTCCAACTTATCCAGATCCATCTGTAGCAGAATACTATCTTCTCTTGTATTAACTGCTTTACATAGTTTTGTATCATCTGCAAATATCGATATTTTACTGTGTAAACCTTCTACCAGATCATTAATGAATATGTTGAAGAGAACAGGTCCCAATACTGACCCCTGCGGTACCCCACTGGTCACAGCGACCCAGTTAGAGACTATACCATTTATAACCACCCTCTGCTTTCTATCACTAAGCCAGTTACTAACCCATTTACACACATTTTCCCCCAGACCAAGCATTCTCATTTTGTGTACCAACCTCTTGTGCGGCACGGTATCAAACGCTTTGGAAAAATCGAGATATACCACGTCCAATGACTCACCGTGGTCCAGCCTATAGCTTACCTCTTCATAAAAACTGATTAGATTGGTTTGACAGGAGCGATTTCTCATAAACCCATGCTGACATGGAGTTAAAGAGTTATTCTCATTGAGATAATCCAGAATAACATCCCTCAGAAACCCTTCAAATATTTCACCAACAATAGAGGTTAGACTTACTGGCCTATAATTTCCAGGTTCACTTTTAGAGCCCTTTTTGAATATTGGCACCACATTTGCTATGCGCCAGTCCTGCGGAACAGACCCTGTCGCTATAGAGTCCCTAAAAATAAGAAATAATGGTTTATCTATTACATTACTTAGTTCTCTTAGTACTCGTGGGTGTATGCCATCCGGACCTGGAGATTTATCTATTTTAATCTTATTTAGCCGGTTTCGCACCTCTTCTTGGGTTAGATTGGTGACCCTTAATATAGGGTTTTCATTGTTTCTTGGGATTTCACCTAGCATTTCATTTTCCACCGTGAATACCGTGGAGAAGAAGGTGTTTAATATGTTAGCTTTTTCCTCGTCATCTACAACCATTCTTTCCTCACTATTTTTTAAGGGGCCTACATTTTCAGTTTTTATTCTTTTACTATTGATATAGTTGAAGAACAGTTTGGGATTAGTTTTACTCTCCTTAGCAATGTGCTTCTCTGTTTCCTTTTTGGCAGCTTTAATTAGTTTTTTAGATAAAGTATTTTTCTCCCTATAGTTTTTTAGAGCTTCAATGGTGCCATCCTGCTTTAGTAGTGCAAATGCTTTCTTTTTACTGTTAATTGCCTGTCTTACTTCTTTGTTTAGCCACATTGGGTTTTTCCTATTTCTAGTCCTTTTATTCCCACAAGGTATAAACCGCTTACACTGCCTATTTAGGATGTTCTTAAACATTTCCCATTTATTATCTGTATTCTTATTTCTGAGGATATTGTCCCAGTCTACCAGATTAAGGGCATCTCTAAGCTGGTCAAACTTTGCCTTCCTAAAGTTCAGTGTTTTTGTGACTCCCTGACAAGTCCCCCTAGTGAAAGACAGGTGAAACTGTACAATATTGTGGTCGCTATTTCCTAGATGCCCGACCACCTGCAGATTTGTTATTCTGTCAGGTCTATTAGATAGTATTAGGTCTAAAAGTGCTGCTCCTCTGGTTGGATTCTGCACCAATTGGGAAAGATAATTTTTCTTGGTTATTAGCAGAAACCTGTTGCCTTTATGGGTTTCACAGGTTTCTGTTTCCCAGTTAATATCCGGGTAGTTAAAGTCCCCCATAACCAGGACCTCATTATGGGTTGCAGCTTCATCTATCTGCTTTAGAAGTAGACTTTCCATGGTTTCTGTTATATTTGGGGGTTTGTAACAGACCCCAATGAGAATTTTGTTACCATTTTTCCCTCCATGAATTTCAACTTATATGGACTCGACATCCTCATTCCCTTCGCTAATATCCTCCCTTAAAGTGGACTTTAGACAAGACTTTACATAGAGACAAACCCCTCCTCCTCTCCGATTTTTACGATCCTTTCTAAACAGACTGTAACCCTGTAAGTTAACTGCCCAGTCATAGCTTTCATCTAACCATGTCTCGGTTATTCCCACTATGTCAAAGTTACCTGTAGATATTTCTGCTTCTAGTTCTTCCATCTTGTTTGTCAGGCTTCTGGCGTTTGCGAGCATGCAGTTTAGAGGATTTTGTTTTGTTCCAATCTCCTCGCTGTGGATTGTTTTAGAAATGTTCTTACCTCCCATCTGAGTATGTTTTCCTGGGTCTTCTTTGTTCAAGTCTAATGTTTTTCTTCCCGTCCCCTCTTCTTCTAGTTTAACGCCCTCCTGATGAGTGTAGCGAGTCTTCTGGCGAATGTGTGTTTCCCAGGTTTATTGAGGTGTAGTCCGTCTCTGGCGAGGAGTCCATCGTACCAGTAATTCACACCGTGGTCCTTACACTACTTTCCATGATGACAAAGTAGTTATTAAAACCGACCCTGCCTTTCTTCCGAAGGTCAATTCTAAATTTCATAGAGACCAGGAAATTATTCTGCCCTCTTTTTGTTACCAACCAAAATCCCAGGGAGAGAAGACCTTCCAGTGTCTCGATGTCAGACGCTGCCTCCTTCAATACTTAGAGGCCACAAATTCCTGGCGTCAGTCATCGGCCCTTTTTGTCACCTATCAGGGGACAAACGGGAAAAAAGGCCTCAAAGGCAACTATTGCACGGTGGTTGCATACGGCTATTTCACTTTCGTATTCTTTTTCTGGTCAAGTTCCCCCACAGGGTGTTACGGCTCACTCCACGCGTGCTATAGCCACTAATTGGGCGGAAAGGGCTAACGCCTCGATAGAACAGATTTGTAAAGCGGCAGTATGGTCATCACCCTCTACCTTCTTCCGACACTATAGGTTAGACTTAGGTCAATCAGACTTGTCTTTTGGGAGAAAGGTGTTGTCTGCTGTCGTCCCACCCTAGGAATCTTCTATTTTTTCCTCTCACGTGCGGCGCTGTCATGGTGAAGGGAAAAATGATAATTACTTACGGGTAATTTGATTTTCCGGAACCATGACAGCGCCGCATTAATTCCCGCACTATCTTGGTGATGGTTGTGTGATTCACAAAAAAAAAACAAAAAAAAAAAAACTTATTGTATATGGATAAATGTATATATGCAAAGCATGTGTGTACACAAGAGCTAACGAAATGGTTATACAAATGTAAATATGATACATAACTGTGTACTAACAAAGCGGTCATCTTCCATACTCTGCAAACAAACTGAGGAGAGAGGGGCCGCCCCATTCTTATATCTCTGCTACAGGTTTCCTGTTCCTGGGGGCGGATGCCATCTCTCACGTGCGGCGCTGTCATGGTTCCGGAAAATCAAATTACCCGTAAGTAATTATCATTATCTCCCCACTGAGGGGCAGCCCAGTCCTCCCTCTGTTATTGGGATGTATAATATGGCTGCTCTATAATATCTCACCACTGAGGGGCAGCCCAATCCTCCTCCTGTTATTGGGATGTATATTATGGCTGCTTTATAATATCTCACCACTGAGGGGCAGCCCAGTCCTCCCTCTGTTATTGGGATGTATAATATGGCTGCTCTATAATATCTCCCCACTGAGGGGCAGCCCAGTCCTCCCTCTGTTATTGGGATGTATAATATGGCTGCTCTATAATATCTCACCACTGAGGGGCAGCCCAGTCCTCCTCCTGTTATTGGGATGTATATTATGGCTGCTTTATAATATCTCACCACTGAGGGGCAGCCCAGTCCTCCCTCTGTTATTGTGATGTATAATATGGCTGACCTATAATATCTCACCACTGAGGGGCAGCCCAGTCCTCCCTCTGTTATTGGGATGTATAATATGGCTGACCTATAATATCTCACCACTGAGGGGCAGCCCAGTCCTCCTTCTGTTATTGGGATGTATAATATGGCTGCTCTATAATATCTCACCACTGAGGGGCAGCCCAGTCCTCCTTCTGTTATTGGGATGTATAATATGGCTGACCTATAATATCTCACCACTGAGGGGCAGCCCAGTCCTCCTTCTGTTATTGGGATGTATAATATGGCTGACCTATAATATCTCATCGCTGAGGTGCAGCCCAGTCCTCCTTCTGTTATTGGGATGTATAATATGGCTGACCTATAATATCTCACCACTGAGGGGCAGCCCAGTCCTCCTTCTGTTATTGGGATGTATAATATGGCTGCTCTATAATATCTCACCACTGAGGGGCAGCCCAGTCCTCCCTCTGTTATTGGGATGTATAATATGGCTGCTCTATAATAGCTCACCACTGAGGGACAGCCCAGTCCTACTTCTGTTATTGGGATGTATAATATGGCTGCCCTATAGTATCTCACCACTGAGAGGCAGCCCAGTCCTCCCTCTGTTATTGGAATATATATTATGGCTGCTCTATAATATCTCACCACTGAGGGGCAGCCCAGTCCTCCCTCTGTTATTGGGATGTATAATATGGCTGCCCTATAATATCTCACCACTGAGGGGCAGCCCAGTCCTCCTTCTGTTATTGGGATGTATAATATGGCTGCCCTATAGTATCTCACCACTGAGAGGCAGCCCAGTCCTCCCTCTGTTATTGGAATATATATTATAGCTGCACGATAATATCTCACCACTGAGGGGCAGCCCAGTCCTCCCTCTGTTATTGGGATGTATAATATGGCTGCCCTATAATCTCACACCACTGAGGGGCAGCCCAGTCCTCCCTCTGTTATTGGGATGTATAATATGGCTGCCCTATAATCTCACACCACTGAGGGGCAGCCCAGTCCTCCCTCTGTTATTGGCATGTATAATATGGCTGCTCTATAGTATCTCACCACTGAGGGGCAGCCCAGTCCTCCCTCTGTTATTTGGATGTGTATTATGGCTGCTCTGTAGTATATCACCACTGGGTGAAGCCCAGTCCTCCTTCTGGTACTGAGATGTATGTTATGGAAGCCCTATAATATCTATATATATATATATAAGCTCCGCTGTCTCCTCATCTTTTGACGTGTCATGGGTCGCAAAGGCAGTGGTTTTCTGGGCGGATACCCTTGCCAATTCTATTCATGACAGGGCGGTTCCATCAGAAGCAGCAGATCTCGCCAAGCAAATTTTCATGGCTGGGGACTATCTGATGCACACATCCCTATATGCAGCGAATTGCGTTGCACTTGCAGCTTCAAACGCCATTACCATCAGAATATTTCTGTGGCTTAGTGTGGTGAGCATAATCCGCTTCTAAAAAGTCCCTAATCTCTCTGCCTTACCAGAGGGGGTGACTGGAGAAAGGTTGGACCAGCTTAGCTCTGACGCTACAGGAGGAAAAGGAAATTTTTCCCGCAGCAAAAGGTTAGACAGCCTTTTCAGCGTCAGCAACAGTTTTGTGTCCGGTCCATTCGCAGCAACCCGTTTTTGTCTACCTCCACAGCCTTGTCAGGATCGGGGCTCTCGCCGCGTAGAAACAGAGGTTCCTCGGTCTCATTTAGACTCAACCAGTCTTGGAAGGGTCAGCCTAAGCAATCCAGATTTAAGGGAACCAAGTCCCATAGATTGTCCACACATTGACTCGCTTCTGTTTCTTAATGTCTGGCTTTCCGTTGTTCACGACGAATGGGTCAGAAACCTGGTGCCTTCTGGATACAAAATAGAAGCAGTGCAGCCCATTCTGGATCTAAAACTGCTACACAAGTTTGTCAGGGTCTGACACTTCTAGATGGAATCCCTCCGTTTGGTCATTACCTCGATGGAAAAAGGGGAGTTCCTGGAATCCATCGACATCAGGGATGCTTATCTCCACATTCCAATTTTTCCACCGCATCAGGAGTTCCTGCGTTTTGCCGTTCGTAGGGACCATTTCCAATTCATGGTCTTGCCCATCGACCTCGCCACCACACCCAGTGTATTTACGAAGGTTATGGCGACCGACATTCATTCTGCACTCCCAGGGAGTGGTTGTTTTGCCATATTTGGACGACCACCTCATCAAGGGACCATCTTTCCAAGCCTATGCAAAGTGCGTGCGCATTACCTTGGATACCCTTTATCGCCTGAGCTGGCTGGTAAACTTGAACAAGTCCTCTCCCATTCCAGCTCAGCGTATCTCCTTTCTAGGGAAGATCCTGGATACTTCCCAGGGGTTGGTGATTCTCCCTCGAAACAAGATCTTAGCCCTTCAACAGGGAACCCGGGTGCTTTGTCGTCCATCCCTCATTCCATTTGCTTCATCATGAGGGTGCTGGGAAAAATGGTAGCAGCACTAGAAGCTGTTCACTTCGCTCAACTACACCTCTGCCTCTTGCAACAGGTGCTTCTGGAAAATTGGGAAAGGAGTCCGTTTTCTCTCGACCGGCCATGTCATCTGTCTTCGCAGGTCAGGCAAGCGATCAGCTGATGGACTGTGAAAACGTCGCTAAACCAGGGAAAGTCTTTTCTCTTGGTCCAATGGCTAGTGGTAACTACAGACGCCAGACTCCTCTGCTCAGGGGCGCTAAGCGAATCGGGAGACGAGGCTTCCGATAAACGTCCAGGAGATCCGAGGGATAAGGCTCACCCTCAGGCATTTCCATGCTCTTCTGGCGGGTCACCCCATTCGGATTCAATCAGACAATGCCACAGCGGTGACATATATCAGTCATCAAGGGGGTACCCGCAGCAGAGCTGCAATGCTTCGGGTTACCCATATTCTCCATTGGGCCGATAGGAACCACTCAGTAATTTCAGCAGTGCATATCTCAGGTGTGGAAAACTGGGCGGCAGAATTTCTCAGCCGTCAGGGTCTCGCCTCAGGACAGTTGGAACTTCATCCGGAGGTTTTCCAACAGATCTGTGTTCGTTGGTGGACTCTGGATGTGGATCTGATGGCTTCCAGGTTGAACGCCAAGGTACACAACTTCATAACTCGGGATCCAAAGGCCATCGGGGTGGATGCACTTGTCACTTCGTGGCATCAGTAACATCTTCCGTATGCATTTCCTCCACTTCCTTTACTTCCAAGGGTCATCAGGAACATCAAGACTGAGGGGGTTCCACTAATCCTAGTCGCCCCAGATTGGCCACGCCACACGTGGTAGGCTGAGTTAGTGCAGCTCGTCGCCGACGTTCCCTGTTGTCTGCCAGATCGGCCAGATCTGCACTGCCAAGGTCCGATTTGCCATCAGAACACAGGGGCCCTGCGTTTAACGGCTTGGCTGTTGAAGCCTGGGTTCTATCTCAAGTTGGGTTCTCTCAAAAAGTGGTTTCCACCATGATTAGTGCTCGGAAATTGGCATTTGTTCACATCTATCTCCGCACCTGGAAAACCTTTTTCACATGGTGCAGAGACCGTGGACGTCGTCCTCTCATTTTCTCTGTTCCTTCCATTCTGGAATTTCTCTAGACCGGCTTGGATTCAGTTTGGCACTCAGTTCTCTTAAAGGCCAGATTTGGGCCTTATCCATTTTGTTCCAGCACAGGATTGCTACAAATTTGCAAGTGAGGACTTTCATTCAGGGGGTGTCGCATGTGATATCTCCCTATAGAATGCCGTTAGAGGCCTAGGATCTTTACTTGGCCTTGGGTGCTCTTCAGGAGATGCCTTTCAAACCATTGCAGGACATCTCGTTGACCGTTCTGTCTTGGAAAGTCACCTTTCTTGTAGCAGTAACATCTATCAGACGAGTCTCGAAGCTAGCCGCCCTGTCCTTTCGAGCGCCTTTTCTAATTTTTCACCAGGACAAGGTGGTTCTCAGACCGTCTCCGTCTTTTTTGCCCAAGGTGGTTTCATCTTTCCACCTTAACGAGGACATTGTTCTTCCCTCTTTTTGTCCAGCGCCAATACATCGGGTTGAAAGAGACCTTCACACCCTGGATGTAGTGAGGGCTCTCAGGAGGTAGGTTTCGAGGACAGCACCCTTCCTTATGTCGGCGCCCTATTTGTGCTTCCTGAGAGTCACAGGATGGGTTTAGCCACTTCGGAGGCCACAATAGCCAGATGGATTTGTTCGGATATTCCGGAGTCCTACCGTGTCAGAGGCAAGTCTATCCTGGCGGGGATTAAGGCACACTCGGTCGGTGGGCGCTTCTTGGGCCATTCAGCATCAGGCTTCGGCAGAACAGGTCTGCTTGGCTGCAACTTGGTCCAGCCTCCACACATTCTGGAAGCACTATAATATTCATACTCAGACTTCTGCAGATGCGGCACTTGGCAGACGTATTCTGCTAGTGGCTGTAGCGCATCTTTAGTCTGTTGGTACGTGGGGTTCCATTGGTTATGTTATTCCCCACCCAGGGGCTGCTTTGGGACTTGCCATGGTTCTGTGTCCCCCAATGAGGTGAAGGAGAAATAGGGATTTTTGTGTACTCACCGTAAAATCCTTTTCTCTGAGCCATTCATTGCGGGACACAGTACCCACCCTGTTAGCTTTTTTGGCTTGGTTTTGTTTTTTCCCTAGTTTGATGTGTTGTACTCTGATATGATGTTATTGATCTCCTACTGCTTTTGCACTGAACTCGTTCACTTGGCATGAGGGTGTATACTGCAGGGGAGGAGCTAACTCTTTTTGTCTCAACATAGTGGAGGCCTACTCATCACAGCAGCATAACACAAATGGTTGTGTTTCCCAATGAGTGACTCGGAGAAAAGGATTTTACGGTGAGTACTCAAAAATCTCTATTTTTTTCAGAATTTTTAGAGTCAACAGGGCCTGGGGGGGCATTTTGGGGGGGTCAAAACTTTTGGGGTGCCCTCAAAATGCCCTCCTAAATTTTACACCTCTGGTGGACTAGACCTAGTGGTACTCTATACACCCTGAAGATTTGGGGTTGATAGCCCCAAACTGGGCTGAGCGGGACACCCCCAAATTGACCCTACTTAAACATTACAGTGCAAAGATAAAATCACCTTGGGCAAAAAAGTCAGAGACGGTCTAAGCACCATTTTGTCCTCATGAAAATTTAGAAAGGACGCTCGACAGGACGGCTAGCTCCAAGATTAGTCTGATAGATGTCACTGCTACAAGAAAGGCGACTTTCCAAGACAGAATGGTCAACGAGATGTCCTGCAATAGTTCAAAAGGTGTCTCCTGAAGAGCTCCCAAGGCCAAGTTAAGATCCCAGGCCTCTTACTGCATTCTATAGGGGGGTATCACATGGGAGACCCCCTGAAAGTCCTCACTTACAACTTTGAAGCAATTCTGAGCTGGAACAAAACTGATAAGGCCGAAATCTGGCCTTTGAGAGTACGGATTTCCTAACCTGAATCCAAGCTGTTCTGGAGAAATTCCAGAATGGAGGGAACAGAGAAGAGGAGAGGAGTATGTCCACGGTCCCTGCACCATGTGAAAAATGTTATTCAGGTGCGGTAATAGATGAGAGCAGATGCCGGGTCCCAAGCACTAATCATTGTGGAAACCACTAGTTGAGAGAACCCAGATTGAGTTAGAACCCAGGCTTTAACAGCCAAGCCGTTAAACCAAGGGCCCCTGAGTTCTGGTGGCAAATCGGACCTTGGCAGTGCAGACCAGGCCGATCTGGCAGATGCCAGGGAACGTCGGCGACGAGCTGCACTGACGCTGCATACCACGCGTGGCATGGTCAATCTCGGGCGACTAGGATTAGTGGAACCCCCTCAGTTTTAATCTTCCTGATGACCACGGAAGAAAAGGAAGCGGAGGAAACACGTACGGAAGATGGAACTGATGCCACAGAGTGACAAGTGCATCCACCCCGATGGCCTTTGGATCTCGAGACCGAGCTATGAAGTTGTGTACCTTGGCGTTCAACCTGAAAGCCATCAGATCCACATCCGGACTCCTCCAATGAACACAACTGTTGTAAGACCTCCGGATGAAGTTCCCACTCTTCTGAGGCGAGACCCTGACGGCTGAGAAAATCTGCCGCCCAGTTTACCACACCTGGGATATGCACTGCAGAATTTACCGAGTGGTTCCTCTCGGCCCAATGGAGAATGTGGATAACTTTGTGGATTCCCACCCTCCTGCGGATACCCCCTTGATGACTGATGTATGCCACTGCTGTGGCGTTGTCTGGTTGAATCCAAATGGGGTGACCCAGCAGAAGAGGATGGAAATGCCTCAAGGCTAGTCTGATCGCTCGGATCTCCAGGACGTTTATCGGAAGCCTCGTCTCCCGATTCGCTTAGTGCCCCTGAGCAGAGGAATCCGGCGTCTGTAGTTACCACTAGCCATTGGACCAGGAGAAAAGACTTTCCCTGGTTTAGCGACGATTTTACAGTCCATCAGCTGATCACTTGCCTGACCTGCGGAGACTATTGACATGGCCGGTCGAGAGACGACGGACACCTTTCCCAATTTTCCAGAAGCACCTGTTGCAAGAGGCGGAGGTGTAGTTGAGCGAAGTGAACAGCTTCTAGTGCTGCTACCATTTTTCCCAGCACCCTCATGATGAAGCGAATGGAATGAGGGATGGACGACAAAGCACCCGGGTTCCCTGTTAAAGGGCTAAGATCTTGTTTCGAGGGAGAATCACCAACCCCTGGGAAGTATCCAGGATCTTCCCTAGAAAGGAGATCTCCTGAGCTGGATTGGGAGAGGACTTGTTCAAGTTTATCAGCCAGCCCAGGCGAGAGAGTATCCAAAGTAATGTACATGCACTCTGCGCAGGCTTGGAAAGACAGTCCCTTGATGAGACGGTCATCCATGACCCTGTGTTGACGCAGAGAATTGATGGCACAGTAAAGAGCTCATGCTCAAGCCTCTGATTTTGGCAGATGAGAGGGGAAAAACCGTGCCGGAAGACGAGCGGAAAATTATTTTTGTATCCGGAAGACACCAGGTCTCTTACCCATTTGTCGTGAATAACGGAAAGCCAAACATGATGAAACAGAAGCAGACAGCCACCTAATTTGGTGGTGACAACCGGATAAGCCCGCAAATTATTGTGTGGAGAATCTGTGACTTGGTTCCCTTAAGTCTGGATTGCCTAGGCCGACCCTTCCAAGACTGGTTGGGTCTATATGAGACCCGAGAACCTCAGACTCTACGTGGCGAGCTCCCCGATCCTGACGAGGCTGCTGTGGAGGTAGACCAAAACGGTTGCTGCGAAAGGACCAGAAACGAAACTGTTGCTGACGCTGAAAAGGCCGTTTAACCTTTTCCTGCTAGAGAAATTTGCTTTTCCCTCTTGTGGCGTCGCATATATGCTAGTCCTGCTTTTCTCCCAACAGTCTGGTAATGCAGATAGATTAGGGCCTTTTTAGAAGCAGACTTTATAGAAGCGTCTAGGCTGCATCCCTTTTCTGATGGTAATAGCGTTTGAAGCTGCAAGTGCAGCGCAATTCGCTGCATCTAGGGATGCGTGCATCAGACTGTCCCTGGCCATGGCAATTTGCTTGGCGAGATCCGCTGCCTCTGATGGAAGCGCCCTGTCCTGAATAGATTTGGCAAGGCTATCTGCGCAGAAAACCATTGCCTTTGCGACCCATGCTGCAGCAAAAGATGGGGAGAGAGCGGAGCCTGAGGCTTCATAAACAAAGGGAGCAAGGTTCTCTATCTGTCGGTCCATGGGATTTTTAATGGAAGCCCCGTTGTTGCAGGCTAAGGTTATGTGCACACGTTGCGGTTTTAGATGCGATGCACAGAATTGCATCAAATCCGCAGTGTACTGCACAAGCAATGTTAGTCATTGTGAAATTGACATTTGGTGTGGAATAAAAACACGGAAACGCAGCTTTTTTTTTTGCATCATGTCAATTCTTTTTGCGGATCTCAGGTATTATATAGGGCTATAAACAAATTACACAGGCACTTCTCACCAAGGGAGAATAAGCTAGAAAATACCCAGAAGCAGCTGGTGATCTTAACAGGCTGTGTGTATACTTGTTGATTGCAGACTGCCAAGCTTTGTAAATATACAATGATCACCGCACTAAACTGAGGATTAAGGAGTTAAAAATGAGAGTAGAAAAGATATAGGGGAGCAGTTGCCTTACCCCACACAATTATCAATAACGTTATTGTACTTATTTTTGATAGTAACTGTGCTAACGAGATTAGTAAAATATGGGCACTGGTGGTCGACTGGCAAGTAGCGCTGCTAAAGTGCTGCAATAAAATGAGATAATATTATTGACTACTGTGTAACACACACACACCACCTCCTCACCTCGCCCCCTATCTGTCGGAGTCCCGCAAGGTTCAGTTCTAGGACCCCTGCTCTTCTCCATTTACACCTTTGGCCTGGGACAGCTCATAGAATCTCACGGCTTTCAGTATCATCTCTATGCTGACGACACACAGATCTACATCTCTGGACCAGATATTACCACCCTACTAACCATAATCCCTCAATGTCTGTCTGCTATTTCATCCTTCTTCTCCACTAGATTTCTAAAACTTAACATGGACAAAACAGAATTCATCATCTTTCCCCCATCTCACACGACCTCCCCAACGAACCTATCCATTACCGTAAACGGCTGCCCACTCTCCCCAGTCCCACAAGCCCGCTGTCTTGGGGTAATCCTTGACACTGATCTCTCTTTTAAACCACATATCCAAACCCTTTCCACTTCCTGCCGCCTCCAACTCAAAAATATTTCACGGATCCGCACATTCCTAAACCAAGAATCTGCTAAGACCCTAGTCCATGCCCTCATCATCTCCCGCCTTGACTACTGTAACCTCCTGCTCTGTGGCCTCCCCTCTAACACTCTTGCACCCCTCCAATCTATTCTAAACTCTGCTGCACGACTAATCCACCTGTCCCCCCGCTATTCCCCGACCTCTCCCCTCTGTCAATCCCTGCACTGGCTCCCCATCACCCAGAGACTCCAGTACAAAAACCTAACCATGACATACAAAGCCATCCACAACCTGTCTCCTCCATACATCTGTGACCTCGTCTCCCGGTACTCTCCTGCACGCAACCTCCGATCCTCACAAGATCTCCCTCTCTACTCCCCTATTATCTCCTCTTCCCACAATCGCATACAAGATTTCTCTCGTGCATCCCCCTACTCTGGAATTCTCTACCACAACACATCAGACTCTCGCCTACCATCGAAACCTTCAAATAGAACCTGAAGACCTACCTCTTCCGACAAGCCTACAACCTGCAGTAACCACCGATCAACCAAACCGCTGCACGGCCAGCTCTACCCTACCTACTGTATCCTCACCCATCCCTTGTAGATTGTGAGCCCTCGGGGGCAGGGTCCTCTCTCCTCCTGTACCAGTTATGACTTGTATTGTTCAAGATTATTGTACTTGTTTTATGATGTATACCCCTCCTCACATGTAAAGCGCCATGGAATAAATGGCGCTATAATAATTAATAATTAATAATAATAATAATAATAATAATAATAACATACATGAGTATCATTGTATGCAGCTAAATTGTACTTACTAGTACCAGCATTGGTGATACAGATTGTATGCAGAAGCCCCGTACAGAGTAGGGCATAGTGATCAGCTGGTAGGTGAAGTTATGTTCAGATTGTAGTTTGCCCACAATGCCAAGAATTCCAAGAATATTGCTCAGGGTTAGGGTTCTTGGGATGCATAATATGGCTGCCCTATAATACCTCACCACTGAGGGGCAGCCCAGTCCTCCTTCTGTTATTGGGATGTTTAATATGGCTGCCCTATAGTATCTCACCACTGAGGGGCAGCCCAGTCCTCTCTCTGTTATTGGGATGTATATTATGGCTGCCCTATAATACCTCACCACTGAGGGGCAGCCCAGTCCTCCCTCTGTTATTGGGATGTATAATATGGCTGCTCTATAATATCTCACCACTGTGGGGCAGTCCAGTCCTCCTTCTGTTATTGGGATGTATAATATGGCTGCTCTATAGTATCTCACAACTGAGGGGCAGCCCAGTCCTCCCTCTTATTGGGATGTATAATATGGCTGCTCTATAGTATCTCACTACTGAGGGACAGCCCAGTCCTCCCTCTTTTATTGGGATGTATAATATTACTGCTCTATAGTATCTCACCACTGAGGGGCAGCCCAGTCCTCCCTCTGTTATTGGGATGTATATTATGGCTGCCCTATAATACCTCACCACTGAGGGGCAGCCCAGTCCTCCCTCTGTTATTGGGATGTCGCTCAAAACACATTTGTTCAGAGCGGCCTATCACGTTCACTAATCAAAGTTATGTTATGTTTGTGTGTGTGTAGCCCATTCACTATGCCCATCTATTCCCCAACCCCTGAAGATGGCTGGACCATGATTGTAAATACATCATTGTAAATACACACCTGTACTTTGCATCTCCCCCACCTCATTGTATATTGTAAGCTCTCACGAGCAGGGTCGTCTTATTTTGCTTTAATTATTGTATTGTTAACGTTGTTACTTATGACTGTTGTGTTTGAAACTGTTAAACTGTAAAGCGCTGCGGAACATGTTGGCCCTATATAAAGATTATTATTATTATTATTATTATAATATGACTGCTCTATAATATCTCACCACTGAGGGGCAGCCCAGTCCTCCCTCTGTTATTGGGATGTATAATATGGCTGCCCTATAATATCTCACCACTGAGGGGCAGCCCAGTCCTCCCTCTGTTATTGGGATGTATAATATGGCTGCTCTATAGTATCTCACCACTGAGGGACAGCCCAGTCCTCCTTCTGTTATTGGGATGTATAATATGGCTGCCCTATAGTATCTCACCACTGAGGGGCAGCCCAGTCCTCCTTCTGTTATTGGGATGTATATTATGGCTGCTCTATAATATCTCACCACTGTGGGGCAGTCCAGTCCTCCCTCTGTTATTGGGATGTATAATATGGCTGCTCTATAGTATCTCACAACTGAGGGGCAGCCCAGTCCTCCCTCTTATTGGGATGTATAATATGGCTGCTCTATAGTATCTCACTACTGAGGGACAGCCCAGTCCTCCCTCTTTTATTGGGATGTATAATATTACTGCTCTATAGTATCTCACCACTGAGGGGCAGCCCAGTCCTCCTTCTGTTATTGGGATGTATATTATGGCTGCCCTATAATACCTCACCACTGAGGGGCAGCCCAGTCCTCCTCCTGTTATTGGGATGTATCTTATGGTTGCCCTATAATATCTCACCACTGAGGGGCAGCCCAGACCTCCCTCTGTTATTGGGATGTATAATATGGCTGCTCTATAGTATCTCACCACTGAGGGGCAGCCCAGTCCTCCCTCTGTTTTTGTGATGTATAATATGGCTGCTCTATAATATCTCACCACTGTGGGGCAGCCCAGTCCTCCCTCTGTTATTGGGATGTATAATATGGCTGCTCTATAGTATCTCACAACTGAGGGGCAGCCCAGTCCTCCCTCTTATTGGGATGTATAATATGGCTGCTCTATAGTATCTCACTACTGAGGGACAGCCCAGTCCAACCTCTTTTATTGGGATGTATAATATTACTGCTCTATAGTATCTCAACGCTGAGGGTCAGCCCAGGGCCCTGGCAGTGCTCCTCCTGTTACTCCTTGCACAAAGGCTAAGGTAGCGGTCCTGCCGCTGGGTTGTTGCCCTCCTACTGCCCCTTCTACGTCTCCTGGTGTACTGGCTTGTCTTCTGGTACACTATGCTGACAGACACAGCAAACCACCTTGCCACAGCTCGCATTGATGTGCCATCCTGGATGAGCTAGTGTGGGTTGTAGAGTCTGTTTCATGCTACCACGAGTGTGAAAGCACAACCAACATTCAAAAGTGGCCAAAACATCAGACACAAAGCATTGGTACTGAGATGTGGTCTGTGGTCCCCACCTGCAGAACCACTTCTTTATTGAGGGTGTCTTGATAATTGCCAATAATTTCCATCTGTTGCCTATTCCATTTGCATAACAGCATGTGAAATTGATTGTCAAACAATGTTGCTTCCTAAGTGGACAGTTAGACTTCACAGAAGTTTGGTTTACTCTCTGACCTTTCCTGCACTGCAGTACTTAGCTCTGCCCTCAAGAGGGCAGACACCGTACGCCTGCTCTGTAGCCGTGGCAGGAAGAAAAGAAGAGGACGTCATCGAATGAAGATAGGAGGCGCTGGAGCGGACCGTGACACCCATCGGACCCGGACTGCAGCAGGATTGCCCCTGGGTGAGTATAAAATAACCTTTATTTTTCATCTTTCAGTTTACTTCGGGGCTTATCTACAGCATTACAGAATGCTGTAGATAAGCCCCTGATGCCGGCGGCCGCAGCTCATATACGATTTTGGGAGTGACAGATTTCCTTTAAGAGGTTATAGAGGCCATGTGTGTGAGTCATTGCTGCTGACTTATTAGAGTATTTTTCCACGGTCAGGAAATGCTGCGGATGGGACGTTGCATACAGCTGCAGCATCCAATCCAGAGCGGCGAGCTGTTACAGCATAGTGGAGGGGATTTTATGAAATGCCATCTCCACTATGCGTGCAAGGACACCCGCAGCTTCCCTGCGTATACGAACATGCGGCTCGTCTTTATAGACTGCAGTATGTCTATTTATCTTGCGGAGAAGCTCAGTCTCCTCAAGATAAATATCACAGTCCAATGTATAGGATGATGTGATTCCGCATGATTCAATGAACACATGCAGAATCTCCGCGCATACGAAAGCCGGCAGCGCTTTGGACGGAGCTGCCTCCAAAGCGCTGCCAATCCATACCGTGGAAACATACGCTTAGGGTAAGTTCACACAGGGTGTTTTTGCTGCGTTTTTTATGCTAATTTTCAGCTGCTATTTACATTACCAGCAAAGCCTATGAGATTTCAGAAATCTCATGCACACGCATTGGGTTTTTGTTTGGTCAGTATTTTGTGCTGTGCAGTGTTTTTTTTTTTTACATAGGGCATGTCACTTCTTTCAGCGTTTTTTTACCCATTGACTTGAATGGGTGGTGAAAAAATGCTACAGATACGCTAGTTTGACTTTTCTTGCAGCGTAGTTGCTGCAGAAAAGTCAATGAGAGCCTGATGTGACATCATCACACCTGGCTCTGCTACATCTAGATGACAGGCTGCATGATGCGTTCTTACAGCCTGTCATCCAGCAGCGCAGGCGCCGGGGATGGTAATGAAGGAGAGGACGCGGCGCCTGGCACGCAGAGGCCATGAGTGACGGCTGCAAGGCATCTGGATTAGGGGCCGCAGGACAATTTCACAGGTATGAGGGACAAACTTCAAAAGCGATTATTGCAGCAATGCCAGGGACCCGAACTAAAAGAGCCACCTTGTCAGAATGCAGCATTAGTGCTGCACAAGATGGCTCTTTTAGTTACAAACGCCAGGGTAGGGAGGGTGACAGGTTCCGTTCAAATAAGCACACACAGTAAGAAAAAAGTATTTTAATGAAATAAAACACACAGTTTTGACCATATTTTTATTGCCCTGCCATTTTAAAGCAAAGCCCACGATCTTCTGTAAGAAAAATAAAATAATAAAGCAAAAGTATACTCCCTGAACCGTCACAGTCCAATATACCGAGTGTCCCACGACGTATCTGGGGGAGATGAAGCTTTACAAGTGGGAGCGATGCTAATGCAACTGCTCCTGGCTGTAAGCGACTGGGGAATGAATGAGATGGAGCGGGCGCAGGCTCAGTCACCAGCGGTCACATCACCGAGCCTGCGCTCCCTCACTGCCTGACCTGAGGTAACCTCTGCACCATGGGAAAATGCAGGGGAAGAGGATACTGCAGGTAATGTGAATATTCTCTTCATTCTATCTATTCTTTCTATCTATACATTCTATTCTATATCTTCTTTCTATCTATGTATTTATCTATTCATTCTATATCTATTCATTCTATATCTATTCATTCTTTTATTTCTTTGTGTGCACTCAACTTTATTGGCATGCACAAAGAGAAAAAAAGCGCATGAAAAAAGTGGCAAAATACGCCGCAAAAACTCACCTAAACCTGCGTTTTTGGCGCAAATTATCTGCCTAGATGATCCATTTTTGATGCAGAAAAAAAAAACGCAGCAAAAACGCCCTGTGAACTTCCCCTATACTGTTATTTTACATATACCTGGATCTGTCCACAGGTTTTGTCTGCCTCTGATTTATGTTATTACTTTCCTACTGTAGAGCAGCAGGAACTACTGGAATTAATGAGAGGTAGAAATCGTCCTGCTTTTATTAATCTAAGAGCTCAGTGCCTCTGCTCATCCTGCAGCTGCCGGACACCCACCACTGTCCAGCGTCTGTGACTGCACTCACTACACTGAGCAGCCAATCACAGGCATGTGTGTGCGATGTGGGAGGAGCCCAGTCACTTGTACACACTGCTCTAAGTCTCCTCCTCCTACTCCACAGTAAGAAGCGAAGCAAACAGAAGGGGGAAAAGAAATTTGTCTCCGCTCCCAGTGGTGAGCAGACCCCAGTTCTTCACATCAAAGAGCTGTCTCTTCATCTGGGATGGTTCA
Source organism: Ranitomeya imitator (assembly GCF_032444005.1). NCBI lineage: Eukaryota > Metazoa > Chordata > Amphibia > Anura > Dendrobatidae > Ranitomeya > Ranitomeya imitator. The sequence continues at coordinate 157,810,008 of NC_091290.1, forward strand.
CAATGCACACATCACTAGGTCACCGCTGGGCACAGCCTCAGAATCGGGACAGTCCAGCAGTATGAGAGATGGTTGGGAGCTATGTATCAGGTAATATACAGTGGGGCAAAAAAGTATTTAGTCAGTCAGCAATAGTGCAAGTTCCACCACTTAAAAAGATGAGAGGCGTCTGTAATTTACATCATAGGTAGACCTCAACTATGGGAGACAAACTGAGAAAAAAAAATCCAGAAAATCACATTGTCTGTTTTTTTATCATTTTTTTTGCATATTATGGTGGAAAATAAGTATTTGGTCAGAAACAAACAATCAAGATTTCTGGCTCTCACAGACCTGTAACTTCTTCTTTAAGAGTCTCCTCTTTCCTCCACTCATTACCTGTAGTAATGGCACCTGTTTAAACTTGTTATCAGTATAAAAAGACACCTGTGCACACCCTCAAACAGTCTGACTCCAAACTCCACTATGGTGAAGACCAAAGCGCTGTCAAAGGACACCAGAAACAAAATTGTAGCCCTGCACCAGGCTGGGAAGACTGAATCTGCAATAGCCAACCAGCTTGGAGTGAAGAAATCAACAGTGGGAGCAATAATTAGAAAATGGAAGACATACAAGACCACTGATAATCTCCCTCGATCTGGGGCTCCACGCAAAATCCCACCCCGTGGGGTCAGAATGATCACAAGAACGGTGAGCAAAAATCCCAGAACCACGTGGGGGGACCTAGTGAATGAACTGCAGAGAGCTGGGACCAATGTAACAAGGCCTACCATAAGTAACACACTACGCCACCATGGACTCAGATCCTGCAGTGCCAGACATGTCCCACTGCTTAAGCCAGTACATGTCTGGGCCCGTCTGAAGTTTGCTAGAGAGCATTTGGATGATCCAGAGGAGTTTTGGGAGAATGTCCTATGGTCTGATGAAACCAAACTGGAACTGTTTGGTAGAAACACAACTTGTCGTGTTTGGAGGAAAAAGAATACTGAGTTGCATCCATCAAACGCCATACCTACTGTAAAGCATGGTGGTGGAAACATCATGCTTTGGGGCTGTTTCTCTGCAAAGGGGCCAGGACGACTGATCCGGGTACATGAAAGAATGAATGGGGCCATGTATCGTGAGATTTTGAGTGCAAACCTCCTTCCATCAGCAAGGGCATTGAAGATGAAACGTGGCTGGGTCTTTCAACATGACAATGATCCAAAGCACACCGCCAGGGCAACGAAGGAGTGGCTTCGTAAGAAGCATTTCAAGGTCCTGGAGTGGCTGAGCCAGTCTCCAGATCTCAACCCCATAGAAAACCTTTGGAGGGAGTTGAAAGTCCGTGTTGCCAAGCGAAAAGCCAAAAACATCACTGCTCTAGAGGAGATCTGCATGGAGGAATGGGCCAACATACCAACAACAGTGTGTGGCAACCTTGTGAAGACTTACAGAAAATGTTTGACCTCTGTCATTGCCAACAAAGGATATATTACAAAGTATTGAGATGAAATTTTGTTTCTGACCAAATACTTATTTTCCACCATAATATGCAAAAAAAATGTTAAAAAAACAGACAATGTGATTTTCTGGATTTTTTTTTCTCAGTTTGTCTCCCATAGTTGAGGTCTACCTATGATGTAAATTACAGACGCCTCTCATCTTTTTAAGTGGTGGAACTTGCACTATTGCTGACTGACTAAATACTTTTTTGCCCCACTGTATAATGGTACATGTGATATTACTATTCTGAGGTAATTATTGTACTGTACATGTGAGGGGTATCAGGTATTATATAGTGGTACATGTGATATTACTATTCTGAGGTAATTATTGTACTGTACATGTGAGGGGTATCAGGTGATATATAGTGGTACATGTGATATTACTATTCTGAGGTAATGTACTGTACATGTGAGGGGTATCAGGTATTATATAGGGGTACATGTGATATTACTATTCTGAGGTAATGTACTGTACATGTGAGGGGTATCAGGTATTATATAGGGGTACATGTGATATTACTATTCTGAGGTAATGTACTGTACATGTGAGGGGTATCAGGTATTATATAGGGGTACATGTAATATTACTATTCTGAGGTAATTATACTGTACATGAGGGGTATCAGGTATTATATAGGGGTACATGTGATATTACTATTCTGAGGTAATGTACTGTACATGTGAGGGGTATCAGGTATTATATAGGGGTACATGTGATATTACTATTCTGAGGTAATTATTGTACTGTACATGTGAGGGGTATCGGGTATTATATAGGGGTACATGTGATATTACTATTCTGAGGTAATTATACTGTACATGAGGGGTATCAGGTATATAGGGTACATGTGATATTACTATTCTGAGGTAATGTACTGTACATGTGAGGGGTATCGGGTATTATATAATGGTACATGTGATATTATTCTGAGGTAATTATTGAACTGTACATGAGGGGTATCAGGTATTATATAGGGGTACATGTGATATTACTATTCTGAGGTAATTATTGTACTGTACATGTGAGGGGTATCAGGTATTATATAGGGGTACATGTGATACTATTCTGAGGTAATTATTGTACTGTACATGTGAGGGGTATCAGGTATATAGGGTACATGTGATATTACTATTCTGAGGTAATGTACTGTACATGTGAGGGGTATCAGGTATTATATAGGGGTACATGTGATATTACTATTCTGAGGTAATGTGCTGTACATGTGAGGGGTATCAGGTATTATATAGGGGTACATGTGATATTACTATTCTGAGGTAATTATACTGTACATGAGGGGTATCAGGTATTATATAGGGGTACATGTGATATTACTATTCTGAGGTAATTTTTGCACTGTACATGAGGGGTATCAGGTATTATATAGGGGTACATGTGATATTACTATTCTGAGGTAATGTACTGTACATGTGAGGGGTATCAGGTATTATATAGGGGTACATGTGATATTACTATTCTGAGGTAATTATTGTACTGTACATGTGAGGGGTATCGGGTATTATATAGGGGTACATGTGATATTACTATTCTGAGGTAATTATTGAACTGTACATGAGGGGTATCAGGTATTTTATAGGGGTACATGTGATATTACTATTCTGAGGTAATTATATACATGAGGGGTATCAGGTATTATATAGGGGTACATGTGATATTACTATTCTGAGGTAATTATACTGTACATGAGGGGTATCAGGTATTATATAGTGGTACATGTGATTACTATTCTGAGGTAATTGTACTGTACATGTGAGGGGTGTCAGGTATTATATAGTGGTACATGTGATATTACTATTCTGAGGTAATTATTGTACTGTACATGAGGGGTATCAGGTGATATATAGTGGTACATGTGATATTACTATTCTGAGGTAATTATTATACTGTACATGTGAGGGGTATCAGGTATTATATAGTGGTACATGTGATATTACTATTCTGAGGTAATGTACTGTACATGTGAGGGATATCAGGTATTATATAGGGGTACATGTGATATTACTATTCTGAGGTAATTATTGTACTGTACATGTGAGGGGTATCGGGTATTATATAGGGGTACATGTGATATTACTATTCTGAGGTAATTATTGAACTGTACATGAGGGGTATCAGGTATTTTATAGGGGTACATGTGATATTACTATTCTGAGGTAATTATATACATGAGGGGTATCAGGTATTATATAGGGGTACATGTGATATTACTATTCTGAGGTAATTATACTGTACATGAGGGGTATCAGGTATTATATAGTGGTACATGTGATTACTATTCTGAGGTAATTGTACTGTACATGTGAGGGGTGTCAGGTATTATATAGTGGTACATGTGATATTACTATTCTGAGGTAATTATTGTACTGTACATGAGGGGTATCAGGTGATATATAGTGGTACATGTGATATTACTATTCTGAGGTAATTATTATACTGTACATGTGAGGGGTATCAGGTATTATATAGTGGTACATGTGATATTACTATTCTGAGGTAATGTACTGTACATGTGAGGGATATCAGGTATTATATAGGGGTACATGTGATATTACTATTCTGAGGTAATGTACTGTACATGTGAGGGGTATCAGGTATTATATAGGGGTACATGTGATATTACTATTCTGAGGTAATTATTGAACTGTACATGAGGGGTATCGGGTATTATATAGGGGTACATGTGATATTACTATTCTGAGGTAATTATTGAACTGTACATGAGGGGTATCAGGTATTATATAGGGGTACATGTGATATTACTATTCTGAGGTAATGTACTGTGCATGTGAGGGGTATCAGGTATTATATAGGGGTACATGTGATATTACTATTCTGAGGTAATTATTGAACTGTACATGAGGGGTATCGGGTATTATATAAGGGTACATGTGATATTAGTATTCTGAGGTAATTATTGAAATGTACATGAGGGGTATCAGGTATTATATAGGGGTACATGTGATATTACTATTCTGAGGTAATTATACTGTACATGAGGGGTATCAGGTATTATATAGGGGTACATGTGATATTACTATTCTGAGGTAATTATTGTACTGTACATGTGAGGGGTTTCAGGTATTATATAGTGGTACATGTGATATTACTATTCTGAGGTAATTATACTGTACATGAGGGGTATCAGGTATTATATAGGGGTACATGTGATAATACTATTCTGAGGTTATTGAACTGTACATGTGAGGCGTATCGTGATATATAGTGGTACATGTGATATTACTATTCTGAGGTAATTATTATACTGTACATGTGAGGGTATCGGGTATTATATAGGGGTACATGTGATATTACTATTCTGAGGTAATTATTGTACTGTACATGTGAGGGGTATCAGGTATTATATAGTGGTACATGTGATATTACTATTCTGAGGTAATTATTATACTGTACATGAGGGGTATCAGGTATTATATAGGGGTACATGTGATATTACTATTCTGAGGTAATTATTGTATTGTATGATATAATACATGTGAGAGTATCAGATATTATATAGCGAGGTGCCAGTTTCTCGCAAGTGTCACCTCGGCCTAATGCAGATTTTGTGTGTTTTTATTTAACTCTTTGTGTACCATTTTATTATGTTTATTACTTAACATCGGTGTTGGTATTATCTATCCATCTATGTATAGATTTATCTAGCTATAGATATATCAATCAATTTATCTAGCGATAGATAGATCGATAGATCTATCTATAGAAAGATCGATCTATCTAACATCAATCTATCTATAGATCTATCTATTATCTATCATCTATCTAGCTGTGTGTGTAAACATTATTCTTCAATGGAGTATGTAAATGAAGAGGAGGTTGGACAAGAAATGACATCACAATTCTGCGTTTTCTGCCAAGAGATGCAGATTCTGTGCAGAAAATTCTGCAACGTGTGCACATACCCTAAGGCTTCCAAAAAGTCTAGCAAGACGCATAAAACATTTTTCACCTCATGTACCACCTGCCAAGCTCTGCTTCGTAGGTCTCAAAGCACGCCTTTATGTGCAGCCTGTGACTCCCAATGTGCTCAGGAGCCCTCCGCCGCTACCGACTCCTGTGTACTTAGCCCCCCTGAGTGGGCTGCATCACTGTCACAATCCATGGCTTCATTGGCCAAAGTGATTGAATCCCTCCATGGATGGGGTAGTCGCCTGTCTGCGTTGGTAGACTCCTCCTTTACAAGGGAGCCATCGGCTAGCAGGGGCCATTCACACTTAAAAGGGGTGTGGACATCCAAATATCGGATCCGTAGTACCTCACCAGAGCATTCGCGGTCTTCAGCATCTGGGAGTTTGTATCCCGCTCACCCTCACCAGGAGTTTGCAGCAAACAAGACTCTGAATATATGAATCAGAGGCATCTCTGGATTCGGACTCTCTGGAGTATCAAATGACTGTGGATTCTCTCATTGAGGTTGTCAATCACACGATAAAGATTGTCGATGACTCAAGCTTTGCCCCGGATCATGCTGTGTCCTTTATAAGGACCAAACGATCTCACCGGATGTTTGCCACTCATCCAGAGTTTAGGATCATAGTTCAGCGGCACAGGGAGCAGACGGATAGGCTCTTCAAAGGGAAAAAGCCTCTTGAGGCAAAATACCTCTTTCCTGCGGATGTTATGAAGGATTGGTCGGAGTCTCCACTAGTGGACCTTCTGGTGTCGCGTCTAGCGTCCAAAAGTCTTTTATTCTTGCCAGACAGAGCTTCCATTAAAAATCCCACAGGCTGACTGAGAACCTTGCTCCCTCTGTTTATGAAATCTCAGGCAGCAGCAGATCTCGTCAAGCAAATTGCCATGGCTGAGGACTATCTGATGCACACATCCCTAGATGCAGCAAATTGCGCTGCACTTGCAGCTAAATACGACATTACCATCCGAATAGCTCTGTGGCTTAGAGAGTGGCGAGCGGACTCCGCTTCTAAAAAGTCCTTAATCTCTCTGCCTTACCAGAGGGGGTGACTGGAGAAAGGTTGGACCAAATTATCTCCGACGCTACAGGAGGGAAAAGCAAATTTTTCCCGCAGCAAAAAGTTAGACAGCCTTTTCAGCATCGGCAACAGTTTTGCTTCCGGTCCATTTGCAGCAACGCATTTTGGTCTACCTCCACAACCTTGACAGGATCGGGGCACTCGCCGCATAGAGACGGAGGTTCCTCTATCTCATATAGACCCAACCAGTCTTGGAAGGGTCGGCCAAAGCAATCCAGATTTAAGGGAACCAAGTCCCATAGATTCTCCACGCATGGACTCGCGGGCTTATCCGTCTGACACCACCAAAGTAGGCGGCCTTCTGCTTCTATTTCATCATGTCTGGCTTTCCGTTGTTCACGATGAATGGGTCAGAGACCTTGTGTCTTCCCGATACAAAGTAGAATATTCCGTTCGTCCTCCGGCACTGTTTTTCCCTCTCATCTCCCAACATCAGAGGCTCGGGCTCGAGCTCTTTACTGTGCCATCGATTCTCTGCGTCAAGGTGGAGTCATTATCCCAGTTCCAGAAAACGAGAGGTTTAAGGGGTTTTACTCGAACCTTTTTGTCGTTCCAAAGAAGGATGGAGCTGTGCTGCCCATTCTGGATCTAAAACTGCTGAACAAGTTTGTCAGGGTCTGGCACTTCTAGATGGAATACCTCTGTTTGGTCATTAAGTCGATGGAAATAGGGGAGTTGCTGGCATCCATTGACATCCACATTCCAATTTTTCCACCGCATCAGAAGTTCCTGTGTTTTGCCATTCATGGGAACATTTGCAATTCATGGCCTTGCCCTTCGACCCCGCCACCACTCCGAGTATTCACGAAGGTTATGGCTGCCATCATATCCATTCTGCACTCCCAGGGAGTGGTCGTTTTGCCATATTTGGACGACCTTTTCATCAAGGGACCGTCTTTCCAAGCCTGCGCAGAGTGCGTGTGCTTTACCTTGGATACGCTTTATCGCCTAGGCTGGCTGATAAACTTGAACAAGTCCTCTCCCGTTCCAGCTCAGCGGATCTCCTTTCTAGGGATGATCCTGGATACTTCCCAGCATTTGGTGATTCTCCCTCAAAACAAGGTCTTAGCCCTTCAACAGGGAACCCGGCGGTGCTTTGACGTCCATCGCCTCATTCCTTTCGCTTCGTCATGAGATTACTGGAAAAAATAGTAGCAGTAATGGAAGCTGTTCCCTTCGCCCAGCTACACCTCCGCCCCTTACAACAGGTGCTTCTAAGAATTTGGGACAGGAGTCCGTTGTCTCTTGACCGGCCATGTCCTCTCTCTGTCAGGCAAGCGATCAGCTAGTGGACGGTGAAATCGTTGCTCAACCTGAGAAAGTCTTTTCTCCTTGTCCAATGGCTGGTGGTAACTACCGACGCCAGTCTCCTCTTCTGGAAAGCGATCTTTCGACGCCATACTGCTCAGGGTTGCTGGGCGAATCGGGATTCGAGGCTTCCGATAAACTTCCTGGAGATCCGAGCGATCAGTCTAGTCCTGAGGCGTTTCCATCCTCTTCTGGGGGTCACCCCATTTGGATCCAATCAGACAATGCCACAGCGGTGACATACCGTACATCAGTCGTCAAGGGGGTACCCGCAGCAGAGCTGCAATGCGTGGGGTTACCCACATTCTCCATTGGGCCAATAGGAACCACTCGATAATTTCAGCATTGCATATCCCAGGTGTGGAGAACTGGGTGGCAGATTTTCTCAGCCATCAGGGTCTCGCCACAGGAGAGTGGGAACTTCATCCTGAGGTTTTCCAACAGATCTGTGTTCGTTGGGGGACTCCAGATGTGGATCTGATGGCTTCCAGGTCAAAGGCCAAGGTATACAACTTCATAGCTCGGTCTCGGGATCCAAAGGTCATTGGGGTGGATGCACTTGTCACTCCGTGGCTTCAGTTCCATCTTCTGTATGCATTTCCTCCGCTTCATTTACTTCCGAGGGTCATCAGGAAGATCAAGACTGAGGGGTTTCCACTAATCCTAGTCGCCCCAGATTTGCCACGCGTGGTATGTTGAGTTTAGTGCAGCTCGTCGCCGATGTTCCTTGCGTCTGCTAGATCGGCCAGATCTGCACTGCCAAGGTATGATTTGCCATCAGAACACAGTGGCCCTGTATTTAACGGCTTGGCTGTTGAAGCCTGTGTTCTAACTCAAGCTAGGTTCTCTCAACAAGTGGTTTCCTCCATGATTAGTGCTCAGAAACCGGCATTTGCTGGCATCTATCCCCGTACCTGGAAAACCTTTCTCATATGGTGCAGGGACCGTGGACGTCGTCCTCATCTTTTCTGTTCCCTGCATTCTGGAATTTCAGTGGACCAGCTTGGATTCAGGTTTGGCACTCAGTTCCCTCAAAGGCCAGTTTTTGGCCTTATCCATTTTGGTCCAGCGCAGGATTGCTTCAAATTTGCAAGTAAGGAATTTCATTCAGGGAGTCTCCCTTGTGATACCACCCTATTGAATGCCGTTAGAGGCCTGGGATCTTAACTTGGTCTTGGGTGCTCTTCAGGAGATGCCTTTCGAACCATTGCTGGACGTCTCTTTGAGCGTTCTGTCTTGGAAAGTCGCCTTTCTTGTAGCAGTAACATTTATCAGACGAGTCTCGACGATAGCCGCCCTTTCCTGTCGAGCGCCTTTTCTAATTTTTCCCCAGGACAAGGTGGTTCTTAGACCATCTGTCTTTTTTGCCTAAGGTGCTTTCATCTTTCCACCTTAACAAGGACATTGTTCTTCCCTCTATTTGTTCAGCGCCAATACATCGGGTTGAAAGAGACCTTCACACCCTGGATGTAGTGAGGGCTCTCAGGAGGTAGGTTTCGAGGACAGCACCCTTCCTTATGTCGGCGCCCTATTTGTGCTTCCTGAGAGTCACAGGATGGGTTTAGCAGCTTCGAAGGCCACAATAGCCAGATGGATTCGTTCAGCTATACAGGAGTCCTACCGTGTCAGAGGCAAGCCTATCCTGGCGGGGATTAAGGCACCCTCCACTTGGTCAGTGGGCGCTTCTTAGGCCATTCAGCATCAGGCTTCGGCAGAACAGGTCTGCAAGGCTGCAACTTGGTCCAGCCTGCACACATTCTGGAAGCGCTATAATATTCATACTCAAAATTCTGCAGATGTATTCTGCAAGGGGCTGTAGCGCATCTTTAGTAAGTTGGTACGTGGGGTTTGATAAGTTATGTTGTTCCCCACCCAGGAACTGCTTTGGGGTGTCCCATGGTTCTTTGTCCCCCAATGAGGCGAACGAGAAATAGGGATTTTTGTGTACTCTCCGAAAAATCCTTTTCTCTGAGCCACTCATTGCGGGACACAGCACCCACTCTGTTAGCTGTTTTGGCTTGGTTTTGTTTTTTCCTTAGTTTGATGTGTTGTACTCTGATATGATGTTAATGATCTCCTACTGCTTTTGCACTGAACTCCTTCACTTGGAGCCAGCATGAGGGTGTATACTGAGGGGAGGGAGCTAACTTTTTGTCTCAACGTAGCGTCGGCCTCCTAGCGGCAGCAGCATGACACAAGTGGTTCTGTGTCCCCCAATGAGTGGCTTGGAGAAAAGGATTTTACGGTAAGTACTCAAAAACCCCTATTTCTTCAGAATTTCTAGAGTCAACAGGGCCTGGGGGGATTTTTTTTTTTTTTGGGGGGGAGGGCAAAATGTTTGGGGTGCCCTCAAAATGCCCTCCTAAATTTTACACCCCTGGTAGACTAGAGCTGGTGGTACTCTATACACCCTCAAAATTTGGGGTCGAGAGCCCCAAACCAGGCTAAGCGGTGACCCCCCCCCCCCCCCCCCCCCCAAATTGACCCTACTTTAACATTATGGGGTAAAAATGAAACCACCTTTGGCAAAAAAAACAAGCAAACTGTCTATGGACCATTTTCTCCTGGTGAAAAATTAGAATTGGCACTCAACAGGGCGGCTAGCTCCGAGACTAGTCTGATAGATGTCACTGCTACAAGAAAGGTGACTTTCTAAGATAGAATGGTCAACAAGACATCCTGCCATGGTTCGAAAGGCGTCTCCTGAAGAGCACCCAAGACCAAGTTAAGATCCCAAGCCTCTTACGACAATCTATAGGGGGGTATCACATGGTAGACACCCTGAAAGTCCTCACTTGCAAATTTGAAGAAATTCTGAGCTGGAACAAAACGTATAAGGCCGAAATCTGGCCTTTGAGGGAACGGGTTGCCAAACCTGAATCCAAGCTGGTCTGGAGAAATTCCAGAATGGAGGGAACAGAGATGAGGAGAGGAGGACATCCACGGTCCCTGCACCATGTGAAAAAGGTTTTCCATGTGCTGTTAGATGCGACCAAATGCCGGTATCCGAACAATAATCATGGTGGAAACCACTTGAGAACCCAGCTTGAGTTAGAACCCAGGCTTCAACAGCCAAGCCGTAAAACACAGAGCCCCTCTGGTGGCAAATCGGACCTTGGCAGTGCAGGCTTGGCCGATCTGGCGGATGCCAGGGAACGTTAGTGACAAGCAGCACTAATTCTGCATACCACGTGTGGCGTGGCCAATCTGGGGTGACTAGTATTGGTGGAAGCCCCTCCATCTTTATCTTCCTGATGACCCTCAGAAGTAAAGGAAGCGGAGGAAACAAGTACGCAAGATGGAACTGATGCCACGGAGTGACAAGTGCTTCCACCCCGATGGCTTTTGGATCTCGAAACCGAGCTATGAAGTTGTGTACCTTGGCGTTCAACCTGGAAGCCATCAGATCCACATACGAAGTCCCCCAATGAACACAGATCTGTTGGCACACCTCAGGATGAAGTTCCCACTCTCCTGCAGCAGGACAGGACTTGGTAATCAGCCAGCCCAGGCGAGAAAGAGTATCCAAGGTAATGCTCATGCACTCTGCACAGGCTTGGAAAAACAGTCCCTTGATGAGAAGGTCATCTAAGTATGGCAAAACGATCATTCCTCAGGAGTGCAGAATGGACATGACAGCTGCCATAACCTTCGTAAATACTCTGGGCGCCGTGGCAAGGCCGAAGGGCAAGTCCTTGAATTGAAAAAGGTCCCACGAATGGCGAAATGCAGGAACTTCTGATGCCGTGGAGATAAGCATCCTTGATGTCGATGTATGCCAGGAACTCCCCTTTTTCCATTGAGGTAATGACCGAACGGAGGGATTCCTTCTTGAAGTGCCGGACCCTGACAAACTTGTTTGGCAGTTTTAGATCCAGAATGGGGTGCACCGCTCCATCCTTCTTTGGAACAGCGAAAAGGTTCAAGTAGAGCCCTTTAAACCTCTTGTTTTCTGGAACCGGGATAATGCCCCTGTCTTGACGCAGAGAATCGATGGCACAGTAAAGAGCTCATGCTCAAGCCGCTGATTTTGGCAGACGAAAGGGGAAAAACCGTGCCAGAGGGCGAATGGAAAATTATATTTTGTATCCGGAAGACACCAGGTCTCTGACCCATTTGTCGGGAATAACGGAAAGCCCGCGAGTCATTGTGTGGAGAATCTTTGTGACTTGGTTGCCTTAATTCTGGATTGCCTAGGCCAACTCTTCCAAGACTGGTTGGGTCTAAATAAGACCCGGAAACCTCTGTCTCTACGCGGCGAGCGCCCCGATCCTGACAAGGCTGTGGAGGTAGACCAAAACGGGTTGCTGCGAAAGGACCAGAAACAAAACTGTTGCTGATGCTGAAAAGGCCGTCTAACCTTTTTCTGCGGGAGAAATTTGCTTTTCCCTCCTGTAGTGTCGGAGATAAGCTAGTCCAGCTTTTCTCCCAACAGTCATCCACTCTGGTAATGCAGTGAGATTAGGGTCTTTTTAGAAGCAGACCTTTTAGAAGCGTCTAAGCCGCAGCTCTCTTCTGATGGTAATAGCGTTTGAAGCTGCAAGTGCAGCGCATTTCGCTGCATCTAGGGATGCGGGCATCAGATAGTCCTTGGCCATGGCAATTTGCTTGGCGAGATCCACTGCCTCTGATGGAAGCGCCCTGTCCTGAATAGATTTGGCAAGGGTATCTGCCCAGAAAACCATCGCCTATGCGATCCATGCTGGTGCAAAAGATGGAGAGAGAGCGGAGCCAGAGGCTTCATAAACAGAGGGAGCAAGGTTCTCTATCTGTCGGTCTGTGGGATTTTTAATGGAAGCCCCGTCTGGCAAGGATAAGAGTTTTGTATGCTAGATGCGACACCGGAGAGTCCACTAGCGGAGACTCCTTCCAATCCTTCATAAGATCCGCAGAATAAGGGTATTTTGCCTCAAGAGGCTTTTTCCTGTGAAGCGCCTATTCGGACGCTCCCTGTGCCTCTGAACTATGTTCGTAGACTCCAGGTGAGTGGCCTACACCCTGTGAAATCATTTGGTCCTTTTAAAGGACACAGCGTGATCCAGTGCAAAGCTAGAGTCATCGCCATTCTTTAGCGTGTGATTGACAGCCTCAATGAGAGAATCCACAGTCATTTGAAACTCCGGAGAGTCCGGATCCAGAGATGCCTCTGACTCATATTCAGAGTCTTGTTTGCTGCAAACCCCCTGGTGAGGGTGAGCGGGAAACGGAACTTCGGGATGCTGAAGGGCGCGAATGCTCTGGTGAGGTACTGCTGATGAGGTTTTTGGATGTCTGCACCCCTTTTAAGTGTGAATGGCCCCTGCTTGACGATTGCTCCCTTGTAAAGGAGGAGTCTCCCAACGCAAACAAGTTGCTACCCCGATATGATATAAGACTAATGAAAACACATAGTTACCCAAAGTCCAAACTGCCACAACGTACCCCCTGACGCGCGTTTCGAGAATCTCTTCCTCAGAGGGGGTGCAGCCCTTTGGTATGCTCTTGGTCCATATGCATATGCACTTTTTCATTTGATCCATTTAAGCATTGTGCTTTCTATTGAATTATTTATGGTGGTTTTTATTATTATGTATACAAGTACTAGTATTTTGCGACCTGTTGAATATCTCTGCCCAATGTTTGCTTGTTCTTTTTGTAATATGTCATCCCCTTTTTAATTATGTTTTAAATATGGTTTAATAACAATTATTTTTACGCCATCTCCTTGGAGGACTTTCTTTGTAGGTTGTTCTGATTTTCACTGTTGTTGTCGCAGGTCTCGACCTACTCTTTGATGAGTCCACCGTAGAGATGACGTCACGGCACCGGAGAGATAAGACACAACACACCAAGGCTGTATCTGAAGTATCTCTAATTTTAATAAGCTTACACACACTTTTTATGCATTCTTGTGTTGGAGGCGGATTCTCCATATTATGGGCTAAGCGTCGGAGTGTATTACTCCCTTGCCTCCCTATGGTTTCGCAAACATATTTTTACACAGTACATTATTCGTTAATTTACCAAGGACATTCCCTGCTACAATCTGCAATAACAGCTAAAATGAAGAATAGTGAATAACAACGTGTTTATCTGACCTTTAATAACACTTACACAAAATGGAGGCAAGCAGGATAAAATGGATCCTGCTATAACACTGTCCTCTGTGTTAGAAGTCTAGGGCATATTTTGTGCTTCTCTGTTGGCGGAGCCGCCGGAGATTGGCGCAGCCTTTAGAAATTCGGCCTACACTAGCCCGAAGCCAGGGACTAAGTTTTTGGCTTCTGCCGGTGCGGACCGCCGGAAAATGCACCACGGAGCCCCGCATTGTCCCTGCCGCTATGGAGCCCTAATGAAGCGCTAGCCGTCAACCCCCCCTGGACCCCTAGGATCCCGGCACTTACCCCAATTCCTGATGGGGTTCGCAGAGCAGGCTGCTCTGCTGCAGGTCAGAAGGATCTCCTGCAGGGAGTTCCCCAGCCCCATACCTTGCGGTGCCGACTGTGATTTTTGGACTGTGCAGGGTTAAAAGGCCTCAGTCCACCACCCCTTTAATAGGGGAGTGGAGAGGAACCATCCGCCTCTTTCCATCATCCTCTTTAATGAGTGGTGATGCAGTGGGTGCTGCACTGACGCCAAAAAGGGGCCTCTGTACATCCTGTGGGTTCAATTCCTTAGGATGGGACAGGGCTGTTGTCCGGCTTGGGCCTGGCTGCACGAGGGGTACAAGGAGGCCACACTCCATGCTCCTATCTGTTGTTGGTTTGGGGGAGCGGTGCCTTTAAGGGGACCTGTCACCCCTAGAATCAGCTCAGGCATGGCAAATAGAGGTGCAGGAGGGGGTACGTGGAGGCGACACCCCACATTCTCGCCTGAAGGGTTCCGTCGCTTCTGTTTACACAGGAAAGAAGTATAAAAATGAGAAATAAATAAATATTTTCGGTCTGAAATCCAGACCCGTGTGCCTCCTACAGACACTAAGCTTGAAGTGGTTACTTGGAGCCAGCGTGAGGGTGTATACTGCAGGGGAGGAGCTAACTTTTTGTCTCCACTTAGTGTCAGCCTCCTAGCGGCAGCAGCATAACACCCATGGTTCTGTGTCCCCCAATGAGGCGAAGGAGAAATTACCCCACACCTGAGAAGTGTTCCTCTACACACCATGTAAATTTGGGGTCTATATCCCTAAATCAGGCTGAGCGGCGCCTCCCCCCCCCAAATTGACCCTGCCACGCCATTGACTTCTATGTTAAAATAGGGTCAATTTGGGGAGTCACAGCTCTGCCCAGTTTGGAGCTTTCAACCCCAAATTTTCAGGTTGTGTAGAGGAACACTTCAAGAGTGGGATAAATTAATCAGAATTTTGAGAATTTTTACACCCCTGGTCAACTAGAGCTAGTGGTACTCTACAGACCCTGAAAATTTGGGATAAATACATTCTCCCCGGGCTGAAATATGACCCCCCAAATTCGGCCTATATTTGGGCTAAAGTTACCCCAAATATTGGCTGAGTTTGGGGAGTCATATCTCGGCTCGAGGGTGGTGTATTGTCCCCAAATTTTCACGGTGTGTAGAGAATCACTAGCTCTAGTGGACCAGAGGTGTAATAATTTTGGTGGACATTTTGAGGGCACCACAAAAATGCCCCCCTTCCCCTGGCACTGTTGACTAAAAATTCTGAAAAATTACCCCACACTTGGGAAGTGTTCCTATCCATCTCCCGGCAGGAGTTCCATCTGACCTGCTGCAGAGCAACCTGCTCTGCGAACCCCATCAGGAATTGGAGTAAGTGCCGGGATCCTAGCGGTCCGGGGGGTCGATGGCTGGTGCTTCAGGAGGGCTCCATAGCGGCAGGGACAATGCGGGGATCCGTGGTGTGTTTTATGGCGGTCTGCGGTTGTTCTCCGGCCTAAGCCGAAAATTTAGTCCCCTGCTTCGGCCTAGTGTAGGCTGCATTCTGAATGGCTCTGCCACAGACCTGACGCTTCTCGCTGACAACGAGAGCGCCTCTCAGATCTCAGCAGCCATTTTTACTCTGCATTGCATGCTTTCCGAACAGGCGTGGGGGGACTCTGCATGCTGGCCCTTGCATTACTGCAGACCCTCTACAGCAGCAGCTCACTTCGGGACCCAGGACCTCTGTAAAGACACTGCATTAGGTGCTTCCCTGCAGTTTTTTTTCCCCAGTGCACCCAGGCTATCTATTAAAAATCATATTGGCATACATCATGACACAGGCTAAGACTATGTGCACACGTTGCAGATTTAGATGCGGATCCGCAGCAATTTTGGATGCACGGAATTGCATCAAATCCGCAGTGTACTGCACCAGCAATGTTAGTCATTGTGAAATTGACATTTGGTGTGCACATGCTGTGAAATAAAAGCACGGAATCGCAGCTTTTTTTTCCCGCAGCATGTCAATTCTTTTTGCGGATCTCAGGTATTATATAGGGCTATAAACAAATTACACAGGCACTTCTCATCAATGAAGGATAAGATAGAAAATACCCAGAAGCAGCCGGTGATCTTTACAGGCTGTGTGTATACTTGTTGATTGCAGACTGCCAAGCTATGTAAATATACAATGATCACGGCACTAAACTGAGATTTAAAGAGGTAAAATGAGAGCAGGAAAGATATAGGGGAGCAGCTGCCTTACCCCACACAATTATCAATAACATTATTGTACTTATTTTTGATAGTAACTGTGCTAACGAGATTAGTAAAATATGGGCACTGGTGGTCGACTGGCAAGTAGCGCTGCTAAAGTGCTGCAATAAAATGAGATAATATTATTGACTACTGTGTAACATACATGAGTATCATTGAATGTAGCTAAATTGTACTTACTAGAACCAGCATTGGTGATACAGCTTGTATGCAGAAGCCCCGTACAGAGTAGGGCATAGTGATCAGCTGGTAGGTGAAGTTATGTTCAGATTGTAGTTTGCCCACAATGCCAAGACTTCCAAGAATATTGCTCAGGGTTAGGCTTCTTTGGATGTGTATTATGGCTGCTCTGTAGTATATCACCACTGGGGGAAGCCCAGTCCTCCTTCTGGTACTGAAATGTATGTTATGGAAGCCCTATAATATCTCTCTCTCTCTCTCTCTCTCTCTCTCTCTCTCTCTCTCTAGATAGATAGATATATAGATATATAGATATATATATATAATATATAAGCTCCGCTGTCTCCATCTTTTGACGTGTCATGGGTCGCAAAGGCAGTGGTTTTCTGGGCGGATACCCTTGCCAATTCTATTCATGACCGGGCGGTTCCATCAGAAGCAGCAGATCTCGCCAATCAAATTTTCATGGCTGGGGACTATCTGATGCACACATCCCTATATGCAGCGAATTGCGTTGCACTTGCAGCTTCAAACGCCATTACCATCAGAATATTTCTGTGGCTTAGTGTGGTGAGTATAACCCGCTTCTAAAAAGTCCCTAATCTCTCTGCCTTACCAGAGGGGGTGACTGGAGAAAGGTTGGACCAGCTTAGCTCTGACGCTACAGGAGGAAAAGGAAATTTTTCCCGCAGCAAAAGGTTAGACAGCCTTTTCAGCGTCAGCAACAGTTTTGTGTCCGGTCCATTCGCAGCAACCCGTTTTTGTCTACCTCCACAGCCTTGTCAGGATCGGGGCTCTCGCCGCGTAGAAACAGAGGTTCCTCGGTCTCATTTAGACTCAACCAGTCTTGGAAGGGTCAGCCTAAGCAATCCAGATTTAAGGGAACCAAGTCCCATAGATTGTCCACACATTGACTCGCGGGCTTATCCAGTCGACACCACCAAAGTAGGCGGCCGTCTGCTTCTGTTTCTTAACCCTCCGTCACATACAACTGATCTGACCGGCGCTTCTCTTTTACTTTCATTTCTCCTTCCTCACCAGATTGTGAGGAAACCCCCTCCCTCCAGGTAGTCTCCTGTCTCTTGAAGATATGTGAAACCTGTTATCACAGTTGGATTTCAGAGCTTCAGGGGAGAGGATATAGCTGCACAGATCTCTCAGGCTCATTGTATGTGAATACGTCACATTCAGTAAGGTTGGTATTTTATGTTTTTATTCATCACAATAGTTTATTTAGCTTGTTTTATGAATGTATAGCACAAAATGTGAGGATATTTCATAGAAATAAGGGAGCTTTTATAAAAGAAAGTGTGCTGCTCAGGCATATACAGTAGTTCCCTAACATATTCCTTCTCTTGCTTCAGATTATCTGCTGAAATGGAGAGGAAAATGTACAATTTATCCAAACAACTTGATGTTGAGGAAGTAACAAACATGCTGTTAGATGATAGAGACCTCACACTGAATGAGGATTTAGGAGAGGAAAGTGAGATTGATTCTCATGATGAGGTGGAAGAATGTGTCCTGGATTCTGAAACAGAGCAAGATGGTGACAGTGGTGAGGATGAAGAAGTTGGATCATATTATATTGGAAAAGATAAAAATACTAAATGGAACAAGAAGCCATTCCAGAAAAAACGTAGGGAACCTTTAAACATTATTACTCACCTTCCTGCAGTAATAGGAACTGCACGTAATGCAAAAACTGCAGTTGAATGCTGGAACAGTATATTTACAGATGACATTCTGGACTCTATTGTCACATATACCAACCAATATATAGACATTATAAAGGACAAGTACATCTGCAACAGAACCATCAAGCCCACAGATGAAATAGAACTGCGTGCTTTTTTGGTTTACTGTACCTTGCAGGAGCTTATAGGGCAAATAGACAAAGTTTGGAGGAACTTTGGGGTAAAGATGGAGATGGAGTTGAAAAATTTAGCCTTGTTATGTCCATAAACAGATTCAAGATTCTAATTCGTTGCCTTCGGTTTGACGACAGAACTACCCGAACCGAACGCAAAACACATGACCGACTTGCTCCAATTCGTGATATATTTCAAAGATTTGTTGTAAACTGTAAACAAAGTTATTACCCTGGAGAGAATCTCACTATTGACGAAATGCTCCCTGGTTTTCGTGGTAGATGTGCCTTTCGTCAATATATTCCATCAAAGCCAAACAAATATGGAATAAAAATGTATGCCCTTGTTGATGCCAGTAAGACCTACACTTAAAACCTGGAAGTTTATGCAGGAAAACAACCAGAAGGTCCTTACTGTGTGAGCAACAAACCCATTGATGTTGTAAAAAGACTGGCTGAACCCTTATTTGGATGGGGTCGCAATATTACAGCTGACAATTGGTTTACAAGTTGTGATCTGATTGATTATCTGAAAATTCAGAAGCTGTCATATGTGGGAACTGTAAGAAAAAACAAAAGGGAATTGCCGCCACAGTTTGTAAGTGTGAAAGAGAGACAACAGTACAGCAGTATGTTTGCATTCCATAATGGAAAGGCTTTAGTTTCCTATGTACCACATGCCCAAAAAATCGTACTTCTTCTATCAACACTTCATGATGATGCTGCCATCGATCCTGGGACTGGGGCAGAAAAAACCCCGGAGATAATTACATTTTACAATGCCACCAAAGGGGGTGTGGATACAGCAGATCAGATGTGCTCCACTTTCAACGTCAGCAGAAACATCAAACGCTGGCCAATGGTCATATTTTTTGCTATGTTGAATTTGGGTGGTATAAATTCACAAGTAATTTATCTTGAAAACAAGCTTGAACCACTCCGTAGACGATTGTATCTGAAAAAATTGGCCCATGAACTAGTACTTGGAGAGCTACGCAGGAAAAGCGTGAAAACAATCGGTATCCCCTCTCGCCTTCAAGTTCAGCTCAAAAGGTTCCGCCCAGAAGATGGTGAAAAGTCACAATCTGCACCACCTCACAAAAGAAGGAGATGTACCACCTGCCAAACGGAAAGCGGAACCAGAAGGCTTTCAAATTATGAATGTCTCAAATGTCATAAAGCAATTTGCCTGACACATGCAAAAATGGTGTGTAATTCTTGCTATTTGCTCTGCAAGTGTGACTTTTCTGGGGAAACCTCAGCATCTACTTCTGATTGAATATGTTTTTAATAGTACTTAAGGTACCTTAAAATTAAGTTTGTGTTCAAAAATTTTCTTTGTACATTTTTTTGAGAGAGTCGAACTGGGGACTATTTGGCGGGAGTTTTGAAAAGTTTGTATTTCATAGTTATTAGTTTTATGTTAAGTAAATGTTTTTTTTTTTGCAACTGATTATGTGTAGTCTCTTTTATTACATCCCTATGAAGGTCACTGATCACTTTTAGAGCACTGAAATTGCAAACATTAGATATTATAGGTATTTTTCCAGCAGGCGCCTGACAGGCACATTGTATGTGAACTCGTTAGTCCGAATATTGTATATGACTGAGGGTTAATGTCTGGCTTTCCGTTGTTCACGAAGAATGGGTCAGAAACCTGGTGCCTTCCGGATACAATATAGAAGCAGTGCAGCCCATTCTGGATCTAAAACTGCTACACAAGTTTGTCAGGGTCTGACACTTCTAGATGGAATCCCTCCGTTTGGTCATTACCTCGATGGAAAAAGGGGAGTTCCTGGAATCCATCGGCATCAGGGATGCTTATCTCCACATTCCAATTTTTCCACCGCATGAGGAGTTCCTGCGTTTTGCCATTCGTAGGGACCATTTCCAATTCATGGGTTCCTCCCCGCCCTGATCCCTTTGCCTACGTATTGTTTCCCTGGTGGGTTTTGCTCTATTGGCTCTGTACAGCTGGACTTGTCATTTATATGCACGTGTAATGACCAGAGGTCCGAATAAGATCCAGTGAGTCACAAACCAAGACCAAGGCAGAAATCTCCAACGGTATTTACTCAAAGGCAAAATAATCAAGGTAATATGGAGAATATTAAGGCAGATGCACCCCAAAGATACACTAGCTCAGCAGCAGCTGAAATCACTGTGCCACTCCAAGGTCTCCTGAGAACTGTATACTACAACAAACTAGTAAGAAATTTACCTAACAGGCAACTAAAAACAGGAACAAGTGTAAATTGAATGTAGTGTTATCAAGGGAGCCCCTGGAATGGCACACTGAGTATAACTTACACCACTCTAATACAAGATACACCTCTAAAGTAACCATTAAACACTCAGAGCAGAGATACCCGGGTATCTATAACTATGGTACCGTATCCTGAGATAGATTTCCTCTCAGGCAGGAATCCGCACAGGCTGCAGCCAGTCCATATCTTCAGCGCCAATAAGTTACAGCAAGCTCCTCTTGTCTTGTCGGCCGATGCCGAGCCCAAACGCCGGGGACTTAGTTAGTGGTCTCACGATGTTGTCTCTGCTTCTGTAGCTCCTAGGAATGCTTCCACGATAACCCGTCCGTCTCTGTATCCGCAGTCTGTCCAGACTTGTTTCTCCACTCAATGCACAGGGAATCCACAGACTTCCAAATACGTACTGGGTTCTTAGTAAAGTCTCAGTCTTTTCTTAGATAAAGGGTTAGCTCTTCTCCAGGAAACATTAGCAACACAAGTCTCTCACAGAGTTAAACAAAAGGTTAGCTCTTCTCCAGGGGAACGTTAGCAACAAAAAGTCTCTCAAAAGCTTCTTTTCCTCCAAAAACACTTGCAGTAAATCCACACACAGTCTCTTTTTAAGATCTCACAGCAGCTTCTGCCTTTTCTTCCCGCCTTTTTCTCTCTCAGCTCTCACTTCCTAGTTTCACTTTACACAGGAGACACTGGACCCCACCCCCCAGCACACATTGTCTCCGGGAGTTTTGCAGGGTCTGTCTTCTGCTCCAACAGGCAAAAACCACAGGGTCCTAGTGCCCTCTCAGTGGGACTACAGTTCACCCTCTTACACACGCTTCAGGCATTTGGTTTTTGGAGCCTCAGGTATAGAGCGCATGGTTCTTTTGCCTCTCTTACTTGTACTGTGCTCTTTGATTGCTGGTCTATCGGACCTCTTTCTTTGCCGATATACAGGTATTGATCATTAATATCTTTTGCCATATGTCTCTATGCCTAATTGATAGGGTCTTTGTCCTTATTTGGACATTCATGAGCATCTCATATATTTTCCAGTCAGGGAATTCTATACTTATTTTATAAGGTACAACTAGATATGATTATTCTTATGTACTTATTTCATATATATTTATTATACCCATTTATTGTCTAGCTGTGCAGACTATGTAGGTTATGTGACGCTACACTTATGTCACTGTTATACGGCACGGGCCGCTTTTAGGCTACCGTTATTTTTACGGATCTTTGTTGGGATTTGTTGGTAACATAGTAACATAGCAACATAGTAAGGCCGAAAAAAGACATTTGTCCATCCAGTTCAGCCTATATTCCATCATAATAAATCCCCAGATCTACGTCCTTCTACAGAACCTAATTGTATGATACAATATTGTTCTGCTCCAGGAAGACATCCAGGCCTCTCTTGAAACCCTCGACTGAGTTCGCCATCACCACCTCCTCAGGCAAGCAATTCCAGATTCTCACTGCCCTAACAGTAAAGAATCCTCTTCTATGTTGGTGGAAAAACCTTCTCTCCTCCAGACGCAAAGAATGCCCCCTTGTGCCCGTCACCTTCCTTGGTATAAACAGATCCTCAGCGAGATATTTGTATTGTCCCCTTATATACTTATACATGGTTATTAGATCGCCCCTCAGTCGTCTTTTTTCTAGACTAAATAATCCTAATTTCGCTAATCTATCTGGGTATTGTAGTTCTCCCATCCCCTTTATTAATTTTGTTGCCCTCCTTTGTACTCTCTCTAGTTCCATTATATTCTTCCTGAGCACCGGTGCCCAAAACTGGACACAGTACTCCATGTGCGGTCTAACTAGGGATTTGTACAGAGGCAGTATAATGCTCTCATCATGTGTATCCAGACCTCTTTTAATGCACCCCATGATCCTGTTTGCCTTGGCAGCTGCTGCCTGGCACTGGCTACTCCAGGTAAGTTTATCATTAACTAGGATCCCCAAGTCCTTCTCCCTGTCAGATTTACCCAGTGGTTTCCCATTCAGTGTGTAATGGTGACATTGATTCCTTCTTCCCATGTGTATAACCTTACATTTATCATTGTTAAACCTCATCTGCCACCTTTCAGCCCAAGTTTCCAACTTATCCAGATCCATCTGTAGCAGAATACTATCTTCTCTTGTATTAACTGCTTTACATAGTTTTGTATCATCTGCAAATATCGATATTTTACTGTGTAAACCTTCTACCAGATCATTAATGAATATGTTGAAGAGAACAGGTCCCAATACTGACCCCTGCGGTACCCCACTGGTCACAGCGACCCAGTTAGAGACTATACCATTTATAACCACCCTCTGCTTTCTATCACTAAGCCAGTTACTAACCCATTTACACACAATTTCCCCCAGACCAAGCATTCTCATTTTGTGTACCAACCTCTTGTGTGGCACGGTATCAAACGCTTTGGAAAAATCGAGATATACCACGTCCAATGACTCACCGTGGTCCAGCCTATAGCTTACCTCTTCATAAAAACTGATTAGATTGGTTTGACAGGAGCGATTTCTCATAAACCCATGCTGATATGGAGTTAAGGTGTGTTCACCTGTTTTAAATGTTTTTATTGTTGCATCAATAAAGTTTGCCTTTTTGTATATTCGTATATTCAGTGTGGTGTGCAATATTTCAGAGTGGTTCCTTTTCTCTTTTTTTTCATGGTCATTTCCAATTCATGGTCTTGCCCATCGACCTCGCCACCACACCCAGTGTATTTACGTAGGTTATGGCGACCGACATTCATTCTGCACTCCCAGGGAGTGGTTGTTTTGCCATATTTGGATGACCACCTCATCAAGGGACCATCTTTCCAAGCCTACGCAAAGTGCATGCGCATTACCTTGGATACCCTTTATCGCCTGAGCTGGCTGGTAAACTTGAACAAGTCCTCTCACATTCCAGCTCAGGAGATCTCCTTTCTAGGGAAGATCCTGGATACTTCCCAGGGGTTGGTGATTCTCCCTCGAAACAAGATCTTAGCCCTTCAACAGGGAACCCGGGTGCTTTGTCGTCCATCCCTCATTCCATTTGCTTCATCATGAGGGTGCTGGGAAAAATGGTAGCAGCACTAGAAGCAGTTCACTTCGCTCAACTACACCTCCGCCTCTTGCAACAGGTGCTTCTGGAAAATTGGGAAAGGAGTCCGTTTTCTCTCGACCGGCCATGTCATCTGTCTTCGCAGGTCAGGCAAGCGATCAGCTGATGGACTGTGAAAACGTCGCTAAACCAGGGAAAGTCTTTTCTCTTGGTCCAATGGCTAGTGGTAACTACAGACGCCAGACTCCTCTGCTCAGGGGCGCTAAGCGAATCGGGAGACGAGGCTTCTGATAAACGTCCAGGAGATCCGAGGGATAAGGCTCACCCTCAGGCATTTCCATGCTCTTCTGGCGGGTCACCCCATTCGGATTCAATCAGACAATGCCACAGCGGTGACATATCAGTCATCAAGGGGGTACCCGCAGCAGAGCTGCAATGCTTCGGGTTACCCATATTCTCCATTGGGCCGATAGGAACCACTCGGAAATTTCAGCAGTGCATATCTCAGGTGTGGAAAACTGGGCGGCAGAATTTCTCAGCCGTCAGGGTCTCGCCTCAGGACAGTTGGAACTTCATCCGGAGGTTTTCCAACAGATCTGTGTTCGTTGGTGGACTCTGGATGTGGATCTGATGGCTTCCAGGTTGAACGCCAAGGTACACAACTTAATAACTCGGGATCCAAAGGCCATCGGGATGGATGCACTTGTCACTTTGTGGCATCAGTAACATCTTCCGTATGCATTTCCTCCACTTCCTTTACTTCCAAGGGTCATCAGGAACATCAAGACTGAGGGGGTTCCACTAATCCTAGTCGCCCCAGATTGGCCACGCCACACGTGGTAGGCTGAGTTAGTGCAGCTCGTCGCCGACGTTCCCTGTTGTCTGCCAGATCGGCCAGATCTGCACTGCCAAGGTCCGATTTGCCATCAGAACACAGGGGCCCTGCGTTTAACGGCTTGGCTGTTGAAGCCTGGGTTCTATCTCAAGTTGGGTTCTCAAAAAGTGGTTTCCACCATGATTAGTGCTCGGAAATTGGCATTTGTTCACATCTATCTCCGCACCTGGAAAACCTTTTTCACATGGTGCAGAGACCGTGGACGTCGTCCTCTCATTTTCTCTGTTCCTTCCATTCTGGAATTTCTCTAGACCGGCTTGGATTCAGTTTGGCACTCAGTTCTCTTAAAGGCCAGATTTGGGCCTTATCCATTTTGTTCCAGCACAGGATTGCTTCAAATTTGCAAGTGAGGACTTTCATTCAGGGGGTGTCGCATGTGATACCTCCCTATAGAATGCCGTTAGAGACCTAGGATCTTTACTTGGCCTTGGGTGCTTTTCAGGAGATGCCTTTCGAAGCATTGCAGGACATCTCGTTGACCGTTCTGTCTTGGAAAGTCACCTTTCTTGTAGCAGTAACATCTATCAGACGAGTCTCGAAGCTAGCCGCCCTGTCCTTTCGAGCGCCTTTTCTAATTTTTCACCAGGACAAGGTGGTTCTCGGAACGTCTCCGTCTTTTTTGCCCAAGGTGGTTTCATCTTTCCACCTTAACGAGGACATTGTTCTTCCCTCTTTTTGTCCAGCGCCAATACATCGGGTTGAAAGAGACCTTCACACCCTGGATGTAGTGAGGGCTCTCAGGAGGTAGGTTTCGAGGACAGCACCCTTCCTTATGTCGGCGCCCTATTTGTGCTTCCTGAGAGTCACAGGATGGGTTTAGCCACTTCGGAGGCCACAATAGCCAGATGGATTTGTTCGGATATTCCGGAGTCCTACCGTGTCAGAGGCAAGTCTATCCTGGCGGGGATTAAGGCACACTCGGTCGGTGGGCGCTTCTTGGGCCATTCAGCATCAGGCTTCGGCAGAACAGGTCTGCTAGGCTGCAACTTGGTCCAGCCTGCACACATTCTGGAAGCACTATAATATTCATACTCAGACTTCTGCAGATGCGGCACTTGGCAGACGTATTCTGCTAGTGGCTGTAGCGCATCTTTAGTCTGTTGGTACCTGGGGTTCCATTGGTTATGTTCTTCCCCACCCAGGGGCTGCTTTGGGACTTGCCATGGTTCTGTGTCCCCCAATGAGGTGAAGGAGAAATAGGGATTTTTGTGTACTCACTGTAAAATCCTTTTCTCTGAGCCATTCATTGCGGGACACAGTACCCACCCTGTTAGCCCTTTTGGCTTGGTTTTGTTTTTTCCCTAGTTTGATGTGTTGTACTCTGATATGATGTTATTGATCTCCTACTGCTTTTGCACTGAACTCATTCACTTGGCATGAGGGTGTATACTGCAGGGGAGGAGCTAACTCTTTTTGTCTCAACATAGTGGAGGTCTACTCGCCACAGCAGCATAACACAAATGGTTGTGTTTCCCAATGAGTGACTCGGAGAAAAGGATTTTACGGTGAGTACTCAAAAATCTCTATTTTTTTCAGAATTTTTAGAGTCAACAGGGCCTGGGGGGGCATTTTGGGGGGGTCAAAACTTTTGGGGTGCCCTCAAAATGCCCTCCTAAATTTTACATCTCTGGTGGACTAGACCTAGTGGTACTCTATACACCCTGAAGATTTGGGGTTGATAGCCCCAAACTGGGCTGAGCGGGACACCCCCAAATTGACCCTACTTAAACATTACAGTGCAAAGATAAAATCACCTTGGGCAAAAAAGTCAGAGACGGTCTAAGCACCATTTTGTCCTCGTGAAAATTTAGAAAGGACGCTCGACAGGACGGCTAGCTCCAAGATTAGTCTGATAGATGTCACTGCTACAAGAAAGGCGACTTTCCAAGACAGAATGGTCAACGAGATGTCCTGCAATAGTTCAAAAGGTGTCTCCTGAAGAGCTCCCAAGGCCAAGTTAAGATCCCAGGCCTCTTACTGCATTCTATAGGGGGGTATCACATGGGAGACCCCCTGAAAGTCCTCACTTACAAATTTGAAGCAATTCTGAGCTGGAACAAAACTGATAAGGCCGAAATCTGGCCTTTGAGAGTACGGATTTCCTAACCTGAATCCAAGCTGTTCTGGAGAAATTCCAGAATGGAGGGAACAGAGAAGAGGAGAGGAGTATGTCCACGGTCCCTGCACCATGTGAAAAATGTTATCCAGGTGCGGTAATAGATGCGAGCAGATGCCGGGTCCCAAGCACTAATCATTGTGGAAACCACTTGTTGAGAGAACCCAGATTGAGTTAGAACCCAGGCTTTAACAGCCAAGCCGTTAAACCAAGGGCCCCTGAGTTCTGGTGGCAAATCGGACCTTGGCAGTGCAGACCAGGCCGATCTGGCAGATGCCAGGGAACGTCGGCGACGAGCTGCACTAACGCTGCATACCACGCGTGGCATGGTCAATCTCGGGCGACTAGGATTAGTGGAACTCCCTCAGTTTTAATCTTCCTGATGACCACGGAAGAAAAGGAAGCGGAGGAAACACGTACGGAAGATGGAACTGATGCCACAGAGTGACAAGTGCATCCACCCCGATGGCCTTTGGATCTCGAGACCGAGCTATGAAGTTGTGTACCTTGGCGTTCAACCTGAAAGCCATCAGATCCACATCCGGACTCCTCCAATGAACACAACTGTTGTAAGACCTCCGGATGAAGTTCCCACTCTTCTGAGGCGAGACCCTGACGGCTGAGAAAATCTGCCGCCCAGTTTACCACACCTGGGATATGCACTGCAGAATTTACCGAGTGGTTCCTCTCGGCCCAATGGAGAATGTGGATAACTTTGTTGATTCCCACCCTCCTGCGGATACCCCCTTGATGACTGATGTATGCCACTGCTGTGGCGTTGTCTGGTTGAATCCAAATGGGGTGACCCAGCAGAAGAGGATGGAAATCCTGTAGAATGTAAGCCCGCAAGGGCAGGGTCCTCGCCCCTCTGTATCAGTCCGTTATTGTTAGTTTGTTTACTGTATGTGATATTTGTAACTTGTATGTAACCCCTTCTCATGTACAGCACCATGGAATCAATGGTGCTATATAAATAAATAATAATAATAAATGCCTCAAGGCTAGTCTGATCGCTCGGATCTCCAGGATGTTTATCGGAAGCCTCGTCTCCCGATTCGCTTAGCGCCCCTGAGCAGAGGAATCTGGCGTCTGTAGTTACCACTAGCCATTGGACCAGGAGAAAAGACTTTCCCTGGTTTAGCGACGTTTTCACAGTCCATCAGCTGATCACTTGCCTGACCTGCGGAGACTATTGACATGGCCGGTCGAGAGACGACGGATACCTTTCCCAATTTTCCAGAAGCACCTGTTGCAAGAGGCGGAGGTGTAGTTGAGCGAAGTGAACAGCTTCTAGTGCTGCTACCATTTTTCCCAGCACCCTCATGATGAAGCGAATGGAATGAGGGATGGACGACAAAGCACCCGGGTTCCCTGTTAAAGGGCTAAGATCTTGTTTCGAGGGAGAATCACCAACCCCTGGGAAGTATCCAGGATCTTCCCTAGAAAGGAGATCTCCTGAGCTGGATTGGGAGAGGACTTGTTCAAGTTTACCAGCCAGTCCAGGCGAGAGAGTATCCAAAGTAATGTACATGCACTCTGCGCAGGCTTGGAAAGACAGTCCCTTGATGAGACGGTCATCCATGACCCTGTGTTGACGCAGAGAATCGATGGCACAGTAAAGAGCTCATGCTCAAGCCTCTGATTTTGGCAGATGAGAGGGGAAAAACTGTGCCGGAAGACGAGCGGAAAATTATTTTTGTATCCGGAAGACACCAGGTCTCTTACCCATTTGTCGTGAATAACGGAAAGCCAAACATGATGAAACAGAAGCAGACAGCCACCTAATTTGGTGGTGACAACCGGATAAGCCCGCAAATTATTGTGTGGAGAATCTGTGACTTGGTTCCCTTAAGTCTGGATTGCCTAGGCCGACCCTTCCAAGACTGGTTGGGTCTATATGAGACCCGAGAACCTCAGACTCTACGTGGCGAGCTCCCCGATCCTGACGAGGCTGCTGTGGAGGTAGACCAAAACGGTTGCTGCGAAAGGACCAGAAACGAAACTGTTGCTGATGCTGAAAAGGCCGTTTAACCTTTTCCTGCTAGAGAAATTTGCTTTTCCCTCTTGTGGCGTCGCATATATGCTAGTCCAGCTTTTCTCCCAACAGTCTGGTAATGCAGATAGATTAGGGCCTTTTTAGAAGCAGACTTTATAGAAGCGTCTAGGCTGCATCCCTTTTCTGATGGTAATAGCGTTTGAAGCTGCAAGTGCAGCGCAATTCGCTGCATCTAGGGATGCGTTCATCAGACTGTCCCTGGCCATGGCAATTTGCTTGGCGAGATCCGCTGCCTCTGATGGAAGCGCCCTGTCCTGAATAGATTTGGCAAGGCTATCTGCGCAGAAAACCATTGCCTTTGCGACCCATGCTGCAGCAAAAGATGGGGAGAGAGCGGAGCCTGAGGCTTCATAAACAAAGGGAGCAAGGTTCTCTATCTGTCGGTCTGTGGGTTTTTTAATGGAAGCCCCGTTGTTGCAGGCTAAGGTTATGTGCACACGTTGCGGTTTTAGATGCGATGCACAGAATTGCATCAATTCCGCAGTGTACTGCACAAGCAATGTTAGTCATTGTGAAATTGACATTTGGTGTGGAATAAAAGCACGGAAACGCAGCTTTTTTTTTTTTTTGCAACATGTCAATTCTTTTTGCGGATCTCAGGAATTATATAGGGCTATAAACAAATTACACAGGCACTTCTCACCAAGGGAGAATAAGATAGAAAATACCCAGAAGCAGCCGGTGATCTTTACAGGCTGTGTGTATACTTGCTGATTGCAGACTGCCAAGCTTTGTAAATATACAATGATCACCGCACTAAACTGAGGATTAAGGAGTTAAAAATGAGAGTAGAAAAGATATAGGGGAGCAGTTGCCTTACCCCACACAATTATCAATAACGTTATTGTACTTATTTTTGATAGTAACTGTGCTAACGAGATTAGTAAAATATGGGCACTGGTGGTCGACTGGCAAGTCGCGCTGCTAAAGTGCTGCAATAAAATTAGATAATATTATTGACTACTGTGTAACACACACACACCAACTCCTCACCTCGCCCCCTATCTGTCGGAGTCCCGCAAGGTTCAGTTCTAGGACCCCTGCTCTTCTCCATTTACACCTTTGGCCTGGGACAGCTCATAGAATCTCACGGCTTTCAGTATCATCTCTATGCTGACGACACACAGATCTACATCTCTGGACCAGATATTACCACCCTACTAACCATAATCCCTCAATGTCTGTCTGCTATTTCATCCTTCTTCTCCACTAGATTTCTAAAACTTAACATGGACAAAACAGAATTCATCATCTTTCCCCCATCTCACACGACCTCCCCAACGAACCTATCCATTATAGTAAACGGATGCCCACTCTCCCCAGTCCCACAAGCCCGCTGTCTTGGGGTAATCCTTGACACCGATCTCTCTTTTAAACCACATATCCAAACCCTTTCCACTTCCTGCCGCCTCCAACTCAAAAATATTTCACGGATCCGCACATTCCTAAACCAAGAAACTGCAAAGACCCTAGTCCATGCCCTCATCATCTCCCGCCTTGACTACTGTAACCTCCTGCTCTGTGGCCTCCCCTCTAACACTCTTGCACCCCTCCAATCTATTCTAAACTCTGCTGCACGACTAATCCACCTGTCCCCCCGCTATTCCCCGGCCTCTCCCCTCTGTCAATCCCTGCACTGACTCCCCATCACCCAGAGACTCCAGTACAAAAACCTAACCATGACATACAAAGCCATCCACAACCTGTCTCCTCCATACATCTGTGACCTCGTCTCCCGGTACTCTCCTGCACGCAACCTCCGATCCTCACAAGATCTCCTTCTCTACTCCCCTATTATCTCCTCTTCCCACAATCGCATACAAGATTTCTCTCGTGCATCCCCCTACTCTGGAATTCTCTACCACAACACATCAGACTCTCGCCTACCATCGAAACCTTCAAAAAGAACCTGAAGACCTACCTCTTCCGACAAGCCTACAACCTGCAGTAACCACCGATCGACCAAACCGCTGCACGGCCAGCTCTACCCTACCTACTGTATCCTCACCCATCCCTTGTAGATTGTGAGCCCTCGCGGGCAGGGTCCTCTCTCCTCCTGTACCAGTTATGACTTGTATTGTTCAAGATTATTGTACTTGTTTTATGATGTATACCCCTCCTCACATGTAAAGCGCCATGGAATAAATGGTGCTATAATAATAAATAATAATAATAACATACATGAGTATCATTGTATGCAGCTAAATTGTACTTACTAGTACCAGCATTGGTGATACAGCTTGTATGCAGAAGCCCCGTACAGAGTAGGGCATAGTGATCAGTTGGTAGGTGAAGTTATGTTCAGATTGTAGTTTGCCCACAATGCCAAGAATTCCAAGAATATTGCTCAGGGTTAGGGTTCTTGGGATGTATAATATGGCTGCCCAATAATACCTCACCACTGAGGGGCAGCCCAGTCCTCCCTCTATTATTGGGATGTATATTATGGCTGCCCTATAATATCTCACCACTGAGGTGCAGCCCAGTCGTCCCTCTGTTATTGGGATGTATAATATGGCTGCCCTATAATATCTCACCACTGAGGGGCAGCCCAGTCCTCCCCCTGTTAATGGGATGTATAATATGGCTGCCCTATGATATCTCACCACTGAGGGACAGCCCAGTCCTCCTTCTGTTATTGGGATGTATATTATGGCTGGTCTATAGTATCTCACCACTGACGTGCAGCCCAGTCCTCCCTCTGTTATTGGGATGTATAATATGGCTGCCCTATAATATCTCACCACTGAGGGGCAGCCCAGTCCTCCCCCTGTTATTGGGATGTATAATATGGCTGCCCTATAATATCTCACCACTGAGGGGCAGCCCAGTCGTCCCTCTGTTATTGGGATGTATAATATGGCTGCCCTATAATATTTCACCACTGAGGGGCAGCCCAGTCCTCCCTCTGTTATTGGGATGTATAATATGGCTGCTCTATAATATCTCACCACTGAGGGGCAGCTCAGTCCTCCCTCTGTTATTGGGATGTATAATATGGCTGCTCTATAGTATCTCACCACTGAGGGGCAGCCCAGTCCTCCCTCTGTTATTGGGATGTATAATATGGCTGCCCTATAATATCTCACCACTGAGGGGCAGCCCAGTCCTCCCTCTGTTATTGGGATGTATAATATGGCTGCTCTATAGTATC
Organism: Ranitomeya imitator; assembly: GCF_032444005.1. Lineage (NCBI taxonomy): Eukaryota > Metazoa > Chordata > Amphibia > Anura > Dendrobatidae > Ranitomeya > Ranitomeya imitator. The sequence continues at coordinate 157,842,061 of NC_091290.1, forward strand.
TCACCACTGAGTGGCAGCCCAGTCCTCCCTCTGTTATTAGGATGCATAATATGGCTGCTCTATAGTATCTCACCACTGAGGGGCAGCCCAGTCCTCCCTCTGTTATTAGGATGCATAATATGGCTGCTCTATAGTATCTCACCACTGAGGGGCAGCCCAGTCCTCCCTCTGTTATTGGGATGTATAATATGGATGCCCTATAATATCTCACCACTGAGGGGCAGCCCAGTCCTCCCCCTGTTATTGGGATGTATAATATGGCTGCCCTATAATATCTCACCACTGAGGGGCAGCCCAGTCCTCCCCCTGTTATTGGGATGTATAATATGGCTGCCCTATAATATCTCACCACTGAGGGGCAGCCCAGTCCTCCCTCTGTTATTGGGATGTATATTATGGCTGCTCTATAGTATCTCACCACTGAGGGGCAGCCCAGTCCTTCCTCTGTTATTGGGATATATAATATGGCTGCTCTATAATACCTCACCACTGAGGGGCAGCCCAGTCCTCCTTCTGTTATTGGGATGTATATTATGGCTGCATTATAATATCTCACCACTGAGGGGCAGCCCAGTCCTCTCTCTGTTATTGGGATGTATAATATGGCTGCCCTATAATACCTCACCACTGAGGTGCAGCCCAGTCCTCCCTCTGTTATTGGGATGTATATTATGGCTGCCCTATAATATCTCACCACTGAGGGGCAGCCCAGTCGTCCCTCTGTTATTGGGATGTATAATATGGCTGCCCTATAATATCTCACCACTGAGGGGCAGCCCAGTCCTCCCCCTGTTATTGGGATGTATAATATGGATGCCCTATAATATCTCACCACTGAGGGGCAGCCCAGTCCTCCCCCTGTTATTGGGATGTATAATATGGCTGCCCTATAATACCTCACCACTGAGGTGCAGCCCAGTCCTCCCTCTGTTATTGGGATGTATATTATGGCTGCCCTATAATATCTCACCACTGAGGGGCAGCCCAGTCGTCCCTCTGTTATTGGGATGTATAATATGGCTGCACTATAATATCTCACCACTGAGGGGCAGCCCAGTCCTCCCCCTGTTATTGGGATGTATAATATGGCTGCCCTATAATATCTCACCACTGAGGGGCAGCCCAGTCGTCCCTCTGTTATTGGGATGTATAATATGGCTGCCCTATTATATTTCACCACTGAGGGGCAGCCCAGTCCTCCCTCTGTTATTGGGATGTATAATATGGCTGCTCTATAATATCTCACCACTGAGGGGCAGCTCAGTCCTCCCTCTGTTATTGGGATGTATAATATGGCTGCTCTATAGTATCTCACCACTGAGGGGCAGCCCAGTCCTCCCTCTGTTATTGGGATGTATAATATGGCTGCCCTATAATATCTCACCACTGAGGGGCAGCCCAGTCGTCCCTCTGTTATTGGGATGTATAATATGGCTGCCCTATAGTATCTCACCACTGAGGGGCAGCCCAGTCCTCCCTCTGTTATTGGGATGTATAATATGGCTGCTCTATAGTATCTCACCACTGAGTGGCAGCCCAGTCCTCCCTCTGTTATTAGGATGCATAATATGGCTGCTTTATAGTATCTCACCACTGAGGGGCAGCCCAGTCCTCCCTCTGTTATTGGGATGTATAATATGGATGCCCTATAATATCTCACCACTGAGGGGCAGCCCAGTCGTCCCTCTGTTATTGGGATGTATAATATGGCTGCCCTATAATATTTCACCACTGAGGGGCAGCCCAGTCCTCCCTCTGTTATTGGGATGTATAATATGGCTGCTCTATAATATCTCACCACTGAGGGGCAGCTCAGTCCTCCCTCTGTTATTGGGATGTATAATATGGCTGCTCTATAGTATCTCACCACTGAGGGGCAGCCCAGTCCTCCCTCTGTTATTGGGATGTATAATATGGCTGCCCTATAATATCTCACCACTGAGGGGCAGCCCAGTCCTCCCTCTGTTATTGGGATGTATAATATGGCTGCTCTATAATATCTCACCACTGAGGGGCAGCTCAGTCCTCCCTCTGTTATTGGGATGTATAATATGGCTGCTCTATAGTATCTCACCACTGAGGGGCAGCCCAGTCCTCCCCCTGTTATTGGGATGTATAATATGGCTGCCCTATAATATCTCACCACTGAGGGGCAGCCCAGTCCTCCCTCTGTTATTGGGATGTATATTATGGCTGCTCTATAGTATCTCACCACTGAGGGGCAGCCCAGTCCTTCCTCTGTTATTGGGATATATAATATGGCTGCCCTATAATATCTCACCACTGAGGGGCAGCTCAGTCCTCCCTTTGTTTTTGGGATGTATAATATGGCTGCCCTATAATATCTCACCACTGAGGGGCAGCCCAGTCCTCCCCCTGTTATTGGGATGTATAATATGGCTGCCCTATAATTTCTCACCACTGAGGGGCAGCCCAGTCCTCCCCCTGTTATTGGGATGTATAATTTGGCTGCCCTATAATATCTCACCACTGAGGGGCAGCCCAGTCCTCCTTCTGTTATTGCAATGTATAATATGGCTGCCCTAAAATATCTCACCATTGAGGGGCAGCCCAGTCCTCCCTCTGTTATTGGGATGTATATTATGGCTGCTCTATAGTATCTCACCACTGAGGGGCAGCCCAGTCCTCCTTCTGTTATTGCGATGTATAATATGGCTGCCCTATAATATCTCACCACTGAAGGGCAGCCCAGTCCTCCTTCTGTTATTGGGATGTATATTATGGCTGCTCTATAGTATCTCACCACTGAGGGGCAGCCTAGTCCTCCCTCTGTTATTGGGATGTATAATATGGCTGCTCTATAATATCTCACCACTGAGGGGCAGCCCGGTCCTCCCTCTGTTATTGGGATGTATAATATGGCTGCTCTATAGTTTCTCACCACTGAGGGGCAGCCCAGTCCTCCCTTTGTTATTGGGATGTATAATACGGCTGCCCTATGATATCTCACCACTGAGGGGCAGCCCAGTCCTCCCTCTGTTATTGGGATGTATAATATGGCTGCTCTATAATATCTCACCACTGAGGGGCAGCCCAGTCCTCCCTCTGTTATTGGGATGTATAATATGTCTGCCCTATAATATCTCACCACTGAGGGGCAGCCCAGTCCTCCCCCTGTTATTGGGATGTATAATATGTCTGACCTATAATATCTCACCACTGAGGGGCAGCCCAGTCCTCCCTCTGTTATTGTGATGTATAATATGGCTGCCCTATAATATCTCACCACTGAGGGGCAGCCCAGTCCTCCCCCTGTTATTGGGATGTATAATATGTATGACCTATAATTTCTCACCACTGAGGGGCAGCCCAGTCCTCCCCCTGTTATTGGGATGTATAATATGTCTGACCTATAATTTCTCACCACTGAGGGGCAGCCCAGTCCTCCCTCTGTTATTGGGATGTATATTATGGCTGCTCTATAGTATCTCACCAATGATGGGCAGCCCAGTCCTCCCTCTGTTATTGGGATGTATAATATGGCTGCTCTATAGTATCTCACCACTGAGGGGCAGCCCAGTCCTCCCTCTGTTATTGGGATGTATATTATGTCTGCTCTATAGTATCTCACCACTGAGGGGCAGCCCAGTCCTCCCTCTGTTATTGGGATGTATAATATGGCTGCACTATAGTATCACCAATGATGGGCAGCCCAGTCCTCCCTCTGTTATTGGGATGTATAATATGGCTGCTCTATAGCATCTCACCACTGAGGGGGCAGCCCAGTCCTCCTTCTGTTATTGGGATGTATAATATGGCTGCTTTATAATACCTCACCACTGAGGGGCAGCCCAGTCGTCCCTCTGTTATTGGGATGTATAATATGGCTGCTCTATAATATCTCACCACTGAGGGGCAGCCCAGTCCTCCCTCTGTTATTGGGATGTATAATATGGCTGCTCTATAGTATCTCACCACTGAGGGGCAGCCCAGTCCTCCTTCTGTTATTGCGATGTATAATATGGCTGCCCTATAATATCTCACCACTGAAGGGCAGCCCAGTCCTCCTTCTGTTATTGGGATGTATATTATGGCTGCTCTATAGTATCTCACCACTGAGGGGCAGCCTAGTCCTCCCTCTGTTATTGGGATGTATAATATGGCTGCTCTATAATATCTCACCACTGAGGGGCAGCCCGGTCCTCCCTCTGTTATTGGGATGTATAATATGGCTGCTCTATAGTTTCTCACCACTGAGGGGCAGCCCAGTCCTCCCTTTGTTATTGGGATGTATAATACGGCTGCCCTATGATATCTCACCACTGAGGGGCAGCCCAGTCCTCCCTCTGTTATTGGGATGTATAATATGGCTGCTCTATAATATCTCACCACTGAGGGGCAGCCCAGTCCTCCCTCTGTTATTGGGATGTATAATATGTCTGCCCTATAATATCTCACCACTGAGGGGCAGCCCAGTCCTCCCCCTGTTATTGGGATGTATAATATGTCTGACCTATAATATCTCACCACTGAGGGGCAGCCCAGTCCTCCCTCTGTTATTGTGATGTATAATATGGCTGCCCTATAATATCTCACCACTGAGGGGCAGCCCAGTCCTCCCCCTGTTATTGGGATGTATAATATGTATGACCTATAATTTCTCACCACTGAGGGGCAGCCCAGTCCTCCCCCTGTTATTGGGATGTATAATATGTCTGACCTATAATTTCTCACCACTGAGGGGCAGCCCAGTCCTCCCTCTGTTATTGGGATGTATATTATGGCTGCTCTATAGTATCTCACCAATGATGGGCAGCCCAGTCCTCCCTCTGTTATTGGGATGTATAATATGGCTGCTCTATAGTATCTCACCACTGAGGGGCAGCCCAGTCCTCCCTCTGTTATTGGGATGTATATTATGTCTGCTCTATAGTATCTCACCACTGAGGGGCAGCCCAGTCCTCCCTCTGTTATTGGGATGTATAATATGGCTGCACTATAGTATCACCAATGATGGGCAGCCCAGTCCTCCCTCTGTTATTGGGATGTATAATATGGCTGCTCTATAGCATCTCACCACTGAGGGGGCAGCCCAGTCCTCCTTCTGTTATTGGGATGTATAATATGGCTGCTTTATAATACCTCACCACTGAGGGGCAGCCCAGTCGTCCCTCTGTTATTGGGATGTATAATATGGCTGCTCTATAATATCTCACCACTGAGGGGCAGCCCAGTCCTCCCTCTGTTATTGGGATGTATAATATGGCTGCTCTATAGTATCTCACCACTGAGGGGCAGCCCAGTCCTCCCTCTGTTATTGGGATCTATAATATGGCTGCTCTATAGTATCTCACCACTGAGGGGCAGCCCAGTCCTCCCTTTGTTATTGGGATGTATAATACGGCTGCCCTATGATATCTCACCACTGAGGGTTAGCACAGTCCTCCCTCTGTTATTGGGATGTATAATATGGCTGCTCTATAATATCTCACCACTGAGGGGCAGCCCAGTCCTCCCTCTGTTATTGGGATGTATAATATGGCTGCCCTATAATATCTCACCACTGAGGGGCAGCCCAGTCCTCCCCCTGTTATTGGGATGTATAATATGTCTGACCTATAATATCTCACCACTGAGGGGCAGCCCAGTCCTCCCTCTGTTATTGTGATGTATAATATGGCTGCCCTATAATATCTCACCACTGAGGGGCAGCCCAGTCCTCCCTCTGTTATTGGGATGTATAATATGAATGACCTATAATTTCTCACCACTGAGGGGCAGCCCAGTCCTCCCCCTGTTATTGGGATGTATAATATGTCTGACCTATAATTTATCACCATTGAGGGGCAGCCCAGTCCTCCCTCTGTTATTGGGATGTATATTATGGCTGCTCTATAGTATCTCACCAATGATGGGCAGCCCAGTCCTCTCTCTGTTATTGGGATGTATAATATGGCTGCTCTATAGTATCTCACCACTGAGGGGCAGCCCAGTCCTCCCTCTGTTATTGGGATGTATAATATGGCTGCTCTATAATATCTCACCACTGAGGGGCAGCTCAGTCCTCCCTCTGTTATTGGGATGTATAATATGGCTGCTCTATAGTATCTCACCACTGAGGGGCAGCCCAGTCCTCCCTCTGTTATTGGGATGTATAATATGGCTGCCCTATAATATCTCACCACTGAGGGGCAGCCCAGTCGTCCCTCTGTTATTGGGAAGTATAATATGGCTGCCCTATAGTATCTCACCACTGAGGGGCAGCCCAGTCCTCCCTCTGTTATTGGGATGTATAATATGGCTGCTCTATAGTATCTCACCACTGAGTGGCAGCCCAGTCCTCCCTCTGTTATTAGGATGCATAATATGGCTGCTTTATAGTATCTCACCACTGAGGGGCAGCCCAGTCCTCCCTCTGTTATTGGGATGTATAATATGGATGCCCTATAATATCTCACCACTGAGGGGCAGCCCAGTCGTCCCTCTGTTATTGGGATGTATAATATGGCTGCCCTATAATATTTCACCACTGAGGGGCAGCCCAGTCCTCCCTCTGTTATTGGGATGTATAATATGGCTGCTCTATAATATCTCACCACTGAGGGGCAGCTCAGTCCTCCCTCTGTTATTGGGATGTATAATATGGCTGCTCTATAGTATCTCACCACTGAGGGGCAGCCCAGTCCTCCCTCTGTTATTGGGATGTATAATATGGCTGCCCTATAATATCTCACCACTGAGGGGCAGCCCAGTCCTCCCTCTGTTATTGGGATGTATAATATGGCTGCTCTATAATATCTCACCACTGAGGGGCAGCTCAGTCCTCCCTCTGTTATTGGGATGTATAATATGGCTGCTCTATAGTATCTCACCACTGAGGGGCAGCCCAGTCCTCCCCCTGTTATTGGGATGTATAATATGGCTGCCCTATAATATCTCACCACTGAGGGGCAGCCCAGTCCTCCCTCTGTTATTGGGATGTATATTATGGCTGCTCTATAGTATCTCACCACTGAGGGGCAGCCCAGTCCTTCCTCTGTTATTGGGATATATAATATGGCTGCCCTATAATATCTCACCACTGAGGGGCAGCTCAGTCCTCCCTTTGTTTTTGGGATGTATAATATGGCTGCCCTATAATATCTCACCACTGAGGGGCAGCCCAGTCCTCCCCCTGTTATTGGGATGTATAATATGGCTGCCCTATAATATCTCACCACTGAGGGGCAGCCCAGTCCTCCCCCTGTTATTGGGATGTATAATTTGGCTGCCCTATAATATCTCACCACTGAGGGGCAGCCCAGTCCTCCTTCTGTTATTGCAATGTATAATATGGCTGCCCTAAAATATCTCACCATTGAGGGGCAGCCCAGTCCTCCCTCTGTTATTGGGATGTATATTATGGCTGCTCTATAGTATCTCACCACTGAGGGGCAGCCCAGTCCTCCTTCTGTTATTGCGATGTATAATATGGCTGCCCTATAATATCTCACCACTGAAGGGCAGCCCAGTCCTCCTTCTGTTATTGGGATGTATATTATGGCTGCTCTATAGTATCTCACCACTGAGGGGCAGCCTAGTCCTCCCTCTGTTATTGGGATGTATAATATGGCTGCTCTATAATATCTCACCACTGAGGGGCAGCCCGGTCCTCCCTCTGTTATTGGGATGTATAATATGGCTGCTCTATAGTTTCTCACCACTGAGGGGCAGCCCAGTCCTCCCTTTGTTATTGGGATGTATAATACGGCTGCCCTATGATATCTCACCACTGAGGGGCAGCCCAGTCCTCCCTCTGTTATTGGGATGTATAATATGGCTGCTCTATAATATCTCACCACTGAGGGGCAGCCCAGTCCTCCCTCTGTTATTGGGATGTATAATATGTCTGCCCTATAATATCTCACCACTGAGGGGCAGCCCAGTCCTCCCCCTGTTATTGGGATGTATAATATGTCTGACCTATAATATCTCACCACTGAGGGGCAGCCCAGTCCTCCCTCTGTTATTGTGATGTATAATATGGCTGCCCTATAATATCTCACCACTGAGGGGCAGCCCAGTCCTCCCCCTGTTATTGGGATGTATAATATGTATGACCTATAATTTCTCACCACTGAGGGGCAGCCCAGTCCTCCCCCTGTTATTGGGATGTATAATATGTCTGACCTATAATTTCTCACCACTGAGGGGCAGCCCAGTCCTCCCTCTGTTATTGGGATGTATATTATGGCTGCTCTATAGTATCTCACCAATGATGGGCAGCCCAGTCCTCCCTCTGTTATTGGGATGTATAATATGGCTGCTCTATAGTATCTCACCACTGAGGGGCAGCCCAGTCCTCCCTCTTATTGGGATGTATATTATGTCTGCTCTATAGTATCTCACCACTGAGGGGCAGCCCAGTCCTCCCTCTGTTATTGGGATGTATAATATGGCTGCACTATAGTATCACCAATGATGGGCAGCCCAGTCCTCCCTCTGTTATTGGGATGTATAATATGGCTGCTCTATAGCATCTCACCACTGAGGGGGCAGCCCAGTCCTCCTTCTGTTATTGGGATGTATAATATGGCTGCTTTATAATACCTCACCACTGAGGGGCAGCCCAGTCGTCCCTCTGTTATTGGGATGTATAATATGGCTGCTCTATAATATCTCACCACTGAGGGGCAGCCCAGTCCTCCCTCTGTTATTGGGATGTATAATATGGCTGCTCTATAGTATCTCACCACTGAGGGGCAGCCCAGTCCTCCCTCTGTTATTGGGATCTATAATATGGCTGCTCTATAGTATCTCACCACTGAGGGGCAGCCCAGTCCTCCCTTTGTTATTGGGATGTATAATACGGCTGCCCTATGATATCTCACCAATGAGGGTTAGCACAGTCCTCCCTCTGTTATTGGGATGTATAATATGGCTGCTCTATAATATCTCACCACTGAGGGGCAGCCCAGTCCTCCCTCTGTTATTGGGATGTATAATATGGCTGCCCTATAATATCTCACCACTGAGGGGCAGCCCAGTCCTCCCCCTGTTATTGGGATGTATAATATGTCTGACCTATAATATCTCACCACTGAGGGGCAGCCCAGTCCTCCCTCTGTTATTGTGATGTATAATATGGCTGCCCTATAATATCTCACCACTGAGGGGCAGCCCAGTCCTCCCTCTGTTATTGGGATGTATAATATGAATGACCTATAATTTCTCACCACTGAGGGGCAGCCCAGTCCTCCCCCTGTTATTGGGATGTATAATATGTCTGACCTATAATTTATCACCACTGAGGGGCAGCCCAGTCCTCCCTCTGTTATTGGGATGTATATTATGGCTGCTCTATAGTATCTCACCAATGATGGGCAGCCCAGTCCTCTCTCTGTTATTGGGATGTATAATATGGCTGCTCTATAGTATCTCACCACTGAGGGGCAGCCCAGTCCTCCCTCTGTTATTGGGATGTATATTATGTCTGCTCTATAGTATCTCACCACTGAGGGGCAGCCCAGTCCTCCCTCTGTTATTGGAATATATATTATGGCTGCTCTATAATATCTCACCACTGAGGGGCAGCCCAGTCCTCCCTCTGTTATTGGGATGTATAATATGGCTGCCCTATAATATCTCACCACTGAGGGGCAGCCCAGTCCTCCCTCTGTTATTGGGATGTATAATATGGCTGCTCTATAGTATATCACCACTGAGGGGCAGCCCAGTCCTCCCTCTGTTATTGGGATGTATAATATGGCTACACTATAATTTCTCACCACTGAGGGGCAGCCCAGTCCTCTCTCTGTTATTGGGATGTTTAATATGGCTGCTCTATAATATCTCACCACTGAGGGGCAGCCCAGTCCTCCCTCTGTTATTGGGATGTATATTATGGATGCCCTATAATATCTCACCACTGAGAGGCAGCCCAGTCCTCCCTCTGTTATTGGAATATATATTATGGCTGCTCTATAATATCTCACCACTGAAGGGCAGCCCAGTCCTCCCTCTGTTATCGGGATGTATAATATGGCTGCTCTATAATATCTCACCACTGAGGGGCAGCCCAGTCCTCCCTCTGATATTGGGATGTATAATATGGCTGCTCTATAGTATCTCACCACTGAGGGGCAGCCCAGTCCTCCCTCTGTTATTGGGATGTATAATATGGCTGACCTATAATATCTCACCACTGAGGGGCAGCCCAGTCCTCCCTCTGTTATTGGGATGTATATTATTGCTGCTCTATAATATCTCACCACTGAGGGACAGCCCAGTCCTCCCTCTGTTATTGGGATGTATAATATGGCTGCTGTTATGGCTGGCAATCAGGCAACACAGCGTGCAGTAATCAGCGCACATACAGAGATCTGGCAATAACCAAAAACAATAGGACGAGCTCTGAGACGTGGAATCTCTGTAGACTGCAGTACCTGATCTATCCTCACACAACTATAAGCAGCAGTGGATTGCGCCTATCACTACCTATGCAACTCGACACTGCCTGAGGAGCTGACTAGCCTGAAGATAGAAATACAAGCCTGACTTACCTCAGAGAAATACCCCAAAGGAATAGGCAGCCCCCCACATATAATGACTGTTAGCAAGATGAAAAGACAAACGTAGGAATGAAATAGATTCAGCAAAGTGAGGCCCGATATTCTAGACAGAGCGAGGATAGCAAAGAGAACTATGCAGTCTACAAAAAACCCTAAAACGAAAACCACGCAAAGGGGCAAAAAGACCCACCGTGCCGAACTAACAGCACGGCGGTGCACTCCTTTGCTTCTCAGAGCTTCCAGCAAAAGTTAATAGCAAGCTGGACAGAAAAAACAGAAAACAAACTAGAAGCACTTATCTAGCAGAGCAGCAGGCCCAAGGAAAGATGCAGTAGCTCAGATCCAACACTGGAACATTGACAAGGAGCAAGGAAGACAGACTCAGGTGGAGCTAAATAGCAAGGCAGCCAACGAGCTCACCAAAACACCTGAGGGAGGAAGCCCAGAGACTGCAATACCACTTGTGACCACAGAAGTGAATTCAGCCACAGAATTCACAACAGGCTGCCCTATAATATCTGACCACTCAGGGGCAGCCCAGTCCTCCCTCTGTTATTGGGATGTATAATATGGCTCCTCTATAGTATCTCACCACTGAGGGGCAGCCCAGTCCTCATTCTGTTAATGGGATGTAAAGTATGGCTGCCCTATAATATCTCACCACTGAGGGGCAGCCCAGTCCTACTTCTGTTATTGGGATGTATAATATGGCTGCCCTATAGTATCTCACCACTGAGAGGCAGCCCAGTCCTCCCTCTGTTATTGGAATATATATTATGGCTGCTGTATAATATCTCACCACTGAGGGGCAGCCCAGTCCTCCTTCTGTTATTGGGATGTATAATATGGCTGCCCTATAATATCTCCCCACTGAGGGGCAGCCCAGTCCTCCCTCTGTTATTGGGATGTATAATATGGCTGCTCTATAATATCTCCCCACTGAGGGGCAGCCCAGTCCTCCCTCTGTTATTGGGATGTATAATATGGCTGCTCTATAATATCTCACCACTGAGGGGCAGCCCAGTCCTCCCTCTGTTATTGGGATGTATAATATGGCTGCTCTATAATATCTCCCCACTGAGGGGCAGCCCAGTCCTCCCTCTGTTATTGGGATGTATAATATGGCTGCTCTATAATATCTCCCCACTGAGGTGCAGCCCAGTCCTCTCTCTGTTATTGGGATGTATATTATGGCTGCTCTATAGTATCTCACCACTGAGGGGCAGCCCAGTCCTCCCTCTGTTATTGGGATGTATAATATGGCTGCTCTATAGTATCTCACCACTGAGGGGCAGCCCAGTCCTCCTTCTGTTATTGGGATGTATAATATGGCTGATCTATAATATCTCCCCACTGAGGGGCAGCCCAGTCCTCCCTCTGTTATTGGGATGTATAATATGGCTGCTCTATAGTATCTCACCACTGAGGGGCAGCCCAGTCCTCCCTCTGTTATTGGGATGTATATTATGGCTGCCCTATAATATCTCACCACTGAGGGACAGCCCAGTCCTCCCTCTGTTATTGGGATGTATAATATGGCTGCCCTATAATATCTCACCACTGAGGGGCAGCCCAGTCCTCTCTCTGTTATTGGAATGTATATTATGGCTGCTCTGTAGTATCTCACCACTGACGGGCAGCCCAGTCCTCCCTCTGTTATTGGGATGTATAATATGGCTGCCCTATAATATCTCACCACTGAGGGGCAGCCCAGTTCTCCCTCTGTTATTGGGATGTTTAATATGGCTGCCCTATAATATCTCACCACTGAGGGGCAGCCCAGTCCTCCCTCTGTTATTGGGATGTATAATATGGCTGCTCTATAATATCTCACCACTGAGGGACAGCCCAGTCCTCCCTCTGTTATTGGGATGTATAATATGGCTGCACTATAATATCTCACCACTGAGGGACAGCCCAGTCCTCCTTCTGTTATTGGGATGTATAATATGGCTGCCCTATAATATCTCACCACTGAGGGGCAGCCCAGTCCTCTCTCTGTTATTGGAATGTATATTATGGCTGCCCTATAATATCTCACCATTGAGGGGCAGCCCAGTCCTCCCTCTATTATTGGGATGTATAATATGGCTGCCCTATAATATCTCACCACTGAGGGGCAGCCCAGTCCTCTCTCTGTTATTGGAATGTATATTATGGCTGCCCTATAATATCTCACCATTGAGGGGCAGCCCAGTCCTCCCTCTATTATTGGGATGTATAATATGGCTGCTCTATAATATCTCACCACTGAGGGGCAGCCCAGTCCTCTTCCTGTTATTGGGATGTATATTATGGCTGCTCTATATTATCTCACCACTGAGGGGCAGCCCAGTCCTCCCTCTGTTATTGGGATGAATAATATGGCTGCCCTATAATAGCTCACCACTGAGGGACAGCCCAGTCCTCCCTCTGTTATTGGGATGTATAATATGGCTGCTCTATAGTATATCACCACTGAGGGGCAGCCCAGTCCTCCCTCTGTTATTGGGATGTATAATATGGCTGCTCTATAGTATCTCACCACTGAGAGGCAGCCCAGTCCTCTCTCTGTTATTGGAATGTATATTATGGCTGCCCTATAATATCTCACCATTGAGGGGCAGCCCAGTCCTCCCTCTGTTATTGGGATGTATATTATGGCTGCCCTATAATAACTTCTCACTGAGTGGCAGCCCAGTCTTCCCTCTGTTATTGGGATGTATATTATGGATGCCCTATAATATCTCACCACTGAGGGGCAGCCCAATCCTCCCTTTGTTATTGGGATGTATAATATGGATGCCCTATAATAACTTCTCACTGAGTGGCAGCCCAGTCTTCCCTCTGTTATTGGGATGTATATTATGGATGCCCTATAATATCTCACCACTGAGGGGCAGCCCAATCCTCCCTTTGTTATTGGGATGTATAATATGGCTGCTCTATAATATTTCACCACTGAGGGGCAGCCCAGTCCTCCCTCTGTTATTGGGATTTTGTAATATGGCTGCCCTATAGTATATATATAATTAGTTCACTGGCACAGGGAGCAGCCGGATAGGCTCTTCACAGTGAAAAAGCCTCTTGAGGTAAAATACCCCTTTTGTGCGGATCTTATGAAGGATTGGGCGGAGTCTCCGCTAGTGGTCCCTCCGGTGTCGAGTCTAGCATCTAAAACACTTTTATCATTGCCAGACGGGGCCTTAATTAAAAATCCCATAGACCGACTGAGAACCTTGCTCCCTCTGTTTATGAAACCTCAGGCTCCGCTGTCTCCTCATCTTTTGCCGTGCCATGGGTCGCAAAGGCAGTGGTTTTCTGGGCGGATACCCTTGCCAAATCTATTCATGACAGGGCGGTTCCATCAAAAGCAGCAGATCTCGTCAAGCAAATTTTCATGGCAGGGGACTATGTGATGCACATATCCCTATATGCAGCGAATTGCGTTGCACTTGCAGTTTTAAACGCCATTACTATCAGAATAGCTCTGTGGTTTAGAGTGGTGAGCATAATCCGCTTCTAAAAAGTCCCTAATCTCTCTGCCTTACCAGAGGGGGTGACTGGAGAAAGGTTGGACCAGCTTAGCTCTGACGCTACAGGAGGGATAAGCAAATTTTTCCCGCAGCAAAAGGTTAGACAGCCTTTTCAGCGTCAGCAACAGTTTTGTGTCCGGTCCATTCGCAGCAACCCGTTTTGGTCTACCTCCACAGCCTTGTCAGGATCGGGGCACTCGCCGCGTAGAGACAGAGGTTCCTCGGTCTCATTAAGACCCAACCAGTCTTGGAAGGGTCAGCCTAAGCAATCCAGATTTAAGGGAACCAAGTCCCATAGATTGTCCACACATTGACTCGCGGGCTTATCCAATCGACACCACCAAAGTAGGCAGCCGTCTGCTTCTGTTTTGTAATGTCTGGCTTTCCGTTGTTCACAACGAATGGGTCAGAGACCTGGTGCCTTCCGGATACAAAATAGAATATTCCGTTGGTCCTCTGGCACGGTTTTTCCCCTCTCGTCTCCCAAAATCAGAGGCTCGGGCGCGAGCCCGTTACTGTGCCATCGATTCTCTGCGTCAAGATGGGGCCATTATCCCAGTTCCAGAAAATGAGAGGTTCAAGGGGTTGTATTCAAACCTTTTTGTCGTTCTAAAGAAGGATGGAGCAGTGCAGCCCATTCTGGATCTAAAACTGCTACACAAGTATGTCAGGGTCCGACACTTCTAGATGGAATCCCTCCGTTCGGTCATTACCTCGATGGAAAAAGGGGAGTTCCTGGAATCCATTGACATCAGGGATGCTTATCTCCACATTCCAATTTTTTCACCGCATCAGAAGTTCCTGCGTTTTGCCATTCGTAGGGACCATATCCAATTCACGGTCTTGCCCATCGACCTCGCCACCGCACCCAGTGTATTTACGAAGGTTATGGCGACCGACATATCCATTCTGCACTCCCAGGGAGTGGTCGTTTTGCCATATTTGGACGACCACCTCATCAAGGGACCATCTTTCCAAGCCTACGCAAAGTGCATGCTCATTACCTTGGATACCCTTTATCGCCTGAGCTGGCTGGTAAACTTGTACAAGTCCTCTCCCATTCCAGCTCAGCGTATCTCCTTTCTAGGGATGATCCTGGATACTTCCCAGGGGTTGGTGATTCTCCCTCAAAACAAGGTAACCCGAGTGCTTTGTCGTTCATTTCCTCATTCCATTCGCTTCGATATGAGGGTACTGGAAAAATGGTAGCAGCAATGGAAGCTGTTCCCTTTGCACAACTACAGCTCCGCCCCTTACAACAGACGCTTCTGGAAATTTGGGACAGGAGTCCATTGTCTCTTGACCTGCCATGTCATGTGTCTCCGCAGGTCAGGCAAGCGATCAGCTGGTGGATGGTGAAATCGTTGTTCAACCTGAGAGTCTGTTCTCCCGGTCCAATGGCTGGTGGTAACTACCGACACCAGTCTCTTCTGCTGGGGAGCGATCTTTCAACATCACACTGCTCAGGGGCGCTGGGCGAATCGGGAGTCGAGGCTCCCGATAAACGTCCTGGAGATCCAAGGGATAAGGCTTGCCCTGAGGCATTTCCATCCTCTTCTGCCGGGTCACCCCATTCGGATTCAATCAGACAATGCCACAGCGGTGACATATATCAGTCATCAAGGGGGTACCGCAGCAGAGCTGCAATGCTTAGGGTTACCCATATTCTCCGTTGGGTCGATAGGAACCACTCGGTAATTTCAGCAGTGCATATCTCAGGTGTGGAAAACTGGGCGGCAGAATTTCTCAGCTGTCAGGGTCTCGCCTCAGGACAGTTGGAACTTCATCCGGAGGTTTTCCAACAGATCTGTGTTCGTTGGTGGACTCTGGATGTGGATCTGATGGCTTCCAGATTGAACGCCAATGTACACACCTTCTTAACTCGGGATCCAAAGGCCCTCGGGGTGGGTGCACTTGTCACTTCGTGGCATCAGTAACATCTTCCGTATGCATTTCCTCCACTTCCTTTACTTCCAAGGGTCATCAGGAACATCAAGACTGAGGGGGTTCCACTAATCCTAGTCGCCCCAGATTGGCCACGCCACACGTGGTAGGCTGAGTTAGTGCAGCTCGTCGCCGACGTTCCCGGTTGCCTGCCAGATCGGCCAGATCTGCACTGCCAAGGTCCGATTTGCCATCAGAACACAGGGGCCCTGCGTTTAACGGCTTGGCTGTTGAAGCCTGGGTTCTATCTCAAGTTGGGTTCTCTCAAAAAGTGGTTTCCACCATGATTAGTGCTCGGAAATTGGCATTTGTTCACATCTATCTCCGCACCTGGAAAACCTTTTTCACATGGTGCAGAGACCGTGGACGTCGTCCTCTCATTTTCTCTGTTCCTTCCATTCTGGAATTTCTCTAGACCGGCTTGGATTCAGTTTGGCACTCAGTTCCCTCAAAGGCCAGATTTCAGCCTTATCCATTTTGTTCCAGCACAGGATTGCTTCAAATTTATAGCCATGAATATAGCTTAAATTCATAGCCATGAGTCTGACCAGACGTGTCTGACCATCTTAGAAATTGCATTTTTAAATTGCAGTTTTTTAATTGCTATGAATTAGACTAGAATTCCATGGGGCATTTGAGCATTCATCACTGCTGTACTTTCATCATCCTCATCACCACCTGTATCCTCTAATCAAGCTGTTTTGTCTACCCACAGGTATGCTGCTGTCCATCTACTCTGCCTTTCCTGCAATGTGTGTTTATGTGAACTGCATATAATTCCCACCTGGTATGCTGCTGTCCATCTACTCTGCCTTTCCTGCAATGTGTGTTTATGTGAACTGCATATAATTCCCACCTGGTATGCTGCTGTCCATCTACTCTGCCTTTCCTGCAATGTGTGTTTATGTGAACTGCATATAATTCCCACCTGGTATGCTGCTGTCCATCTACTCTGCCTTTCCTGCAATGTGTGTTTATGTGAACTGCATATAATTCCCACCTGGTATGCTGCTGTCCATCTACTCTGCCTTTCCTGCAATGTGTGTTTATGTGAACTGCATATAATTCCCACCTGGTATGCTGCTGTCCATCTACTCTGCCTTTCCTGCAATGTGTGTTTATGTGAACTGCATATAATTCCAACCTGGTATGCTGCTGTCCATCTACTCTGCCTTTCCTGCAATGTGTGTTTATGTGAACTGCATATAATTCCCACCTGGTATGCTGCTGTCCATCTACTCTGCCTTTCCTGCAATGTGTGTTTATGTGAACTGCATATAATTCCCACCTGGTATGCTTTGCTTACCCATTGTTTTCTATCCATTCGTATTTCACTTCCCTTGCTTCTTGCTTGCATACCTGAGTGGCCATCTACCCCACCCCCTCTTTATGACCTGGCTTAACTGTGAACATGTGCTCTAGACACACACGCCCACATCCTCCCTCTCAGCTGTGAGCCCTTAGGTGCACATAAATTCATATCCATGAATCTGACCAGATGTGTCTGACCATCTTAGAAATTGCATTTTTAAATTGCAGTTTTTTAATTGCTATGAATTAGACTAGAATTGGACTGGAATTGACTGGAAGGTAAAGGAATAGAAAACCACTATAATGTTTCGGTTTCTTTTCACATTCACCCCCATACTACTCTATTTCTTCCTATCTCCTGTAGTCCCTCCACCCAGTAAAGAACTAGTCATTTCTCCCTCCATCCTCCCCAGTCATCTCACCTCCTCCACAGAACTATTCCTCCACATACAATCCTTTCTCGCCAGGCACACACGGCCACATCATGACCTATCCAGCTCACACCTTCTAACGCTCTGTCTGCTGCTCCTCATTGCTGGCGACATATCCCCAAATCCTGGCCCTCCTCATCACATCCCCACACTCATTTCTAATCCCCTGCCACGATCCTCTACACGTCCTCGCAACCACAGTAACCTCATACCCATTCATCCTGCCCCCACTCCCCCAATTTCCCTATCTGGAGCACTATGGAACGCACGCTCTGTCTGCAATAAACTTCCATTTATCCATGACCTCTTTATCAATAACAAACTCTCCTTCCTCGGCATCACTGAAACCTGGCTCACCCCTTCTGACACAGCCTCCCCTGCGGCACTCTCTTACGGTGGCTTCCACCTTTCTCACACACCCCGCCCCAGCAGCAAGCATGGCGGAGGAGTTGGTTTTCTCCTGTCAGATAACTGCTCCTTCACCCCAATCCCACTGCCACCCTCTGTTATCCTCCCTTCCTTTGAGGTGCACTCTGTGCGCATCTACTCCCCCTCCAACCTCCAACTGGCTGTCATCTACCGTCCCCCAGGGCCAGCCACCACCTTCTTCGACCACTTCACCACCTGGCTACTCCACTTCCTCGCCGCTGACATCCCCACTATCATCATGGGCGACTTCAACATCCCCATTGACACTTCCCTCTCAGCTGCCACTAAACTTCTATCTCTCACTTCCTCCTTTGGCCTCACTCAATGGTCTTCTACAGCCACCCACAAAGATGGTCACACACTGGACCTCATTCTCACCCGCCTCTGCTCCCTATCTAACCTCTCAAACTCACCTCTTCCTCTTTCTGACCACAACCTACTTACATTCTCTTCCCTTTCCACTCCTTGTCTACAACCCCCACCCCACAAACTCTCACACCCTCGCAGAAATCTTAAACACCTTGATCTTCACTCACTCTCTGAATCCCTCCTCCCTCTCACAGACATAAGCTCCCTACACAATGCGGATGATGCTGCCACTCTATATAACACCACAATAGCTGCAGCTTTGGAATCTCTTGCCCCTCTCACACATACCAAAGCTCGCAAAATCAACAGACAACCCTGGCACACCAGCATGACAAAAGAACTGAGGCGAGCTTCCAGAGCTGCTGAGCGCAGATGGAAAAGATCCCACTCCATCGAGCACTTCATCGCATTCAAACAGTCCCTCACTGCTTTCAAAACCATGCTCGCCACAGCAAAACAAACCTACTTCTCATCTCTCATATCCTCCCTGTCTCACAACCCCAAACAGTTATTCAACACCTTCAACTCTCTCCTCCGTCCCCCAGCACCTCCTCCCTCCCCACTCATCTCAGCTGAAGACTTCGCCTCATTTTTCAAGCAGAAAATTGAGAACATCAGAGACAATTTTAGTAAACAACCCCCAGAACCCTTCCTCCCAACTACCCAGCCCTCCACCTCCAAAACCAACTTCTCCACCATTACAGAAGACGGACTCTCCACTCTACTCTCAAGATCGCATCTCACCACCTGTGCACTTGACCCACTCCCATCCCACTTCATCCCAAACCTCACCACAGTCTTCATCCCAACCCTAACCCATCTCTTTAACCTATCACTAACAACTGGCATTTTCCCCTCAAGCTTTAAACATGCCACAATCACACCTATCCTCAAAAAGCCCTCTCTTGACCCATCCTCTGTATCTAGCTATCGCCCTATATCACTTCTCCCCTTTGCCTCAAAACTACTGGAACAACATGTCCATATTGAACTGTCCTCCCATCTATCTTCCTGCTCCTTCTTCGACCGCTTTCAATCAGGCTTCCGGTCACACCACTCCACTGAAACTGCCCTAACTAAGGTCACCAATGACCTATTAACCGCCAAGAGCAAGCGACACTACTCTGTCCTCCTCCTCCTGGACCTGTCCTCTGCCTTTGACACAGTGGACCATTCCCTGCTGCTGCAGACCCTCTCATCCCTTGGCATCACAGAATTGGCCCTATCCTGGATCTCATCATACCTAACTGACCGTACATTCAGCGTCTCCCACTCACACACCACCTCCTCACCTCGCCCCCTATCTGTCGGAGTCCCGCAAGGTTCAGTTCTAGGACCCCTGCTCTTCTCCATCTACACCTTTGGCCTGGGACAGCTCATAGAATCTCACGGCTTTCAGTATCATCTCTATGCTGACGACACACAGATCTACATCTCTGGACCAGATATCACCTCCCTACTAACCAGAATCCCTCAATGTCTGTCTGCTATTTCATCCTTCTTCTCCACTAGATTTCTAAAACTTAACATGGACAAAACAGAATTCATCATCTTTCCCCCATCTCACGCGATCTCCCCAACGAACCTATCCATTACAGTAAACGGCTGCCCACTCTCCCCAGTCCCACAAGCCCGCTGTCTTGGGGTAATCCTTGACACTGATCTCTCCTTTAAACCACATATCCAAACCCTTTCCACTTCCTGCCGCCTCCAACTCAAAAATATTTCACGGATCCGCACATTCCTAAACCAAGAAACTGCAAAGACCCTAGTCCATGCCCTCATCATCTCCCGCCTTGACTACTGTAACCTCCTGCTCTGTGGCCTCCCCTCTAACACTCTTGCACCCCTCCAATCTATTCTAAACTCTGCTGCCCGACTAATCCACCTGTCCCCCCGCTATTCCCCGGCCTCTCCCCTCTGTCAATCCCTGCACTGGCTCCCCATCACCCAGAGACTCCAGTACAAAAGCCTAACCATGACATATAAAGCCATCCACAACCTGTCTCCTCCATACATCTGTGACCTCGTCTCCCGGTACTTTCCTGCACGCAACCTCCGATCCTCACAAGATCTCCTTCTCTACTCCCCTATTATCTCCTCTTCCCACAATTGCATACAAGATTTCTCTCGTGCATCCCCCCTACTCTGGAATGCTCTACCACAACATATCAGACTCTCGCCTACCATCGAAACCTTCAAAAAGAACCTGAAGACCCACCTCTTCCGACAAGCCTACAACCTGCAGTAACCACCGATTGACCAAACCGCTGCACGGCCAGCTCTACCCTCACCTACTGTATCCTCACCCATCCCTTGTAGATTGTGAGCCCTCGCGGGCAGGGTCCTCTCTCCTCCTGTACCAGTTGTGACTTGTATTTTTCAAGATTATTGTACTTGTTTTATTATGTATACCCCTCCTCACATGTAAAGCGCCATGGAATAAATGGCGCTATAATAATAAATAATAATAATAATAATTTGCAAGTGAGGACTTTCATTCAGGGGGTGTCCCATGTGATACCTCCCTATAGAATGCCGTTAGAGGCCTAGGATCTTTACTTGGCCTTGGGTGCGTTTCAGGAGATGGCTTTCGAACCATTGCAGGACATCTCGTTGACCGTTCTGTCTTGGAAAGTCACCTTTCTTGTAGCAGTAACATCTATCAGATGAGTCTCGAAGCTAGCCGACCTGTCCTGTCGAGCGCCTTTTCTAATTTTTCACCAGGACAAGGTGGTTCTCAGACCGTCTCCGTCTTTTTTGCCCAAGGTGGTTTCATCTTTCCACCTTACGAGGACATTGTTCTTCCCTCTTTTTGTCCAGCGCCAATACATTGGGTTGAAAGAGACCTTCACACCCTGGATGTAGTGAGGGCTTTCAGGAGGTAGGTTTCGAGGACAGCACCCTTCCTTATGTCGGCGCCCTATTTGTGCTTCCTGAGAGTCACAGGATGGGTTTAGCCGCTTCGAAGGCCACAATAGCCAGATGGATTTGTTCGGCTATTCCGGAGTCCTACCGTGTCAGAGGCAAGTCTATCCTAGCGGGGATTAAGGCACACTCGGTCGGTGGGCGCTTCTTGGGCCATTCAGCATCATGCTTCGGCAGAACAGGTCTGCTAGGCTGCAACTTGGTCCAGCCTGCACACATTTGGGAAGCACTATAATATTCATACTCAGACTTCTGCAGATGCGGCACTTGGCAGACGTATTCTGCTAGTGGCTGTAGCGCATCTTTAGTCTGTTGGTACGTGGGGTTCCATTGGTTATGTTCTTCCCCACCCAGGGGCTGCTTTGGGACTTGCCATGGTTCTGTGTCCCCCAATGAGGTGAAGGAGAAATAGGGATTTTTGTGTACTCACCGTAAAATCCTTTTCTCTGAGCCATTCATTGCGGGACACAGTACCCACCCTGTTAGCCCTTTTGGCTTGGTTTAGTTTTTTCCCTAGTTTGATGTGTTGTACTCTATGATGTTATTGATCTCCTACTGCTTTTGCACTGAACTCGTTCACTTGGAGCCAGCATGAGGGTGTATATTGCAGGGGAGGAGCTAACTCTTTTTGTCTCAACATAGTGGAGGCCTACTCGCCACAGCAGCATAACACAAATGGTTATGTGTCCCCCAATGAGTGACTCTGAGAAAAGGATTTTACGGTGAGTACTAAAAAATCTCTATTTTTTCAGAATTTTTATAGTCAATGGGGTCTGGGGGGCATTTTTGGGGGGTCAAAACTTTTGGGGTGCCTTGAAAATGCCCTCCTAAATTTTACACCTCAGGTGGACTAGACCTAGTGGTACTCTATACACCCTGAAGATTTGGAGTTGATAGCCCCAAACCGGGCTAAGCAGGACCCCCCCAAATTAACCCTGCTTAAACATTACGGTGCAAAGATAAAATCACCTTGGGCAAAAAAGTCGGAGACGGTCTAAGAACCATTTTGTCCTCGTGAAAATTTAGAAAGGACGCTCGACAGGACAGGGCGGCTAGCTTCGAGATTAGTCTGATAGATGTCACTGCTACAAGAAAGGCGACTTTCCAAGACAGAATGGTCAACGAGATGTCCTGCAATAGTTCGAAAGGTGTCTCCTGAAGAGTTCCCTAGACCAACTTAAGATCCCAGGCATCTAACGGCATTCTATAGGGGGGTAACACATGGGAGACCCCCTGAAAGTCCTCACTTAAAAATTTGAAGCAATTCTGAGCTGGAACAAAACTGATAAGGCGGAAATCTGGCCTTTGAGGGTACGGATTTCCAAACCTGAATACAAGCTGGTCTGGAGAAATTCCAGAATGGAGGGAACAGAGAAAAGGAGAAGAGTATGTCCACGGTCCCTGCACCATGTGAAAAAGGTTTTCCAGGTGCGGTGATAGATGCGAGCAGATGCCGGGTTCCAAGCACTAATCATGGTGAAAACCACTTGTTGAGAGAACCCAGATTGAGTTAGAACCCAGGCTTCAACAGCCAAGCTGTTAAACACAGGGCCCCTGAGTTCTGGTGGCAAATCGGACCTTGGCAGTGCAGACCTGGCCGATCTGGCAGATGTCAGGGAACGTCGGCGACGAGCTGCACTAACGCTGCATGCCACGCGTGGCATGGCCAATCTCGGGCGACTAGGATTAGTGGAACCCCCTCAGTTTTAATCTTCCTGATGACCCCGGAAGTAAAGGAAGCAGAGGAAACACATACGGAAGATGGAACTGATGCCACAGAGTGACAAGTGCATCCACCCCGATGGCCTTTGGATCTCGAGACCGAGCTATGAAGTTGTGTACCTTGGCGTTCAACCTGAAAGCCATCAGATCCACATTCGGACTCCCCCAATGAACACAACTGTTGTAAGACCTTCGGATGAAATTCCCACTCTTTTGAGGCGAGACTAACGGGAAATTATTTTTGTATCTGGAAGACACCAGGTCTCAGACCCATTTGTCGTGAATAACGGAAAGCCAGACATGAGGAAACAGAAGCAGACAGCCACCTAATTTGGTGGTGACGACCACCTCATTGTGTGGAGAATCTGTGACTTGGTTCCCTTAAGTCTGGATTGCCTAGGCCAACCCTTCCAAGACTAGTTCGGTCTAAATGAGACCCGGGAACCTCAGACTCTACATGGCTAGCTCCCCGATCTTTACGAGGCTGTGGAGGTAGACCAAAACGGGTTGCTGCGAAAGGACCAGAAATGAAACTGTTGCTGATGCTGAAAAGGCCGTCTAACCTTTTCCTGCTAGAGAAATTTGCTTTTCCCTCCCGTGGCGTCGGATATAAGCTAGTCCAGCTTTTCTCCCAACAGTCTGGTAATGCAGATAGATTAGGGTCTTTTTAGAAGCGGACCTTTTAGAAGCATCTAAGCCGCAGCTCTCTTCTGATGGTAATAGCGTTTGAAGCTGCAAGTGCAGTGCATTTCGCTGCATCTAGGGATGCGGGCATCAGATAGTCCTTGGCCATGGCAATTTGCTTGGCGAGATCCACTGCCTCTGATGGAAGCGCCCTGTCCTGAATAGATTTGGCAAGGGTATCTGCCCAGAAAACCATCGCCTATGCGATCCATGCTGGTGCAAAAGATGGAGAGAGAGCGGAGCCAGAGGCTTCATAAACAGAGGGAGCAAGGTTCTCTATCTGTCGGTCTGTGGGATTTTTAATGGAAGCCCCGTCTGGCAAGGATAAAAGAGTTTTGTATGCTAGACGCGACACCGGAGAGTCCACTAGCGGAGACTCCTTCCAATCCTTCATAAGATCCGCAGAATAAGGGTATTTTGCCTCAAGAGGCTTTTTCCTGTGAAGCGCCTATTCGGACGCTCCCTGTGCCTCTGAACTATGTTCGTAGACTCCAGGTGAGTGGCCTACACCCTGTGAAATCATTTGGTCCTTTTAAAGGACACAGCGTGATCCAGTGCAAAGCTAGAGTCATCGCCATTCTTTAGCGTGTGATTGACAGCCTCAATGAGAGAATCCACAGTCATTTGAAACTCCGGAGAGTCCGGATCCAGAGATGCCTCTGACTCATATTCAGAGTCTTGTTTGCTGCAAACCCCCTGGTGAGGGTGAGCGGGAAACGGAACTTCGGGATGCTGAAGGGCGCGAATGCTCTGGTGAGGTACTGCTGATGAGGTTTTTGGATGTCTGCACCCCTTTTAAGTGTGAATGGCCCCTGCTTGACGATTGCTCCCTTGTAAAGGAGGAGTCTCCCAACGCAAACAAGTTGCTACCCCGATATGATATAAGACTAATGAAAACACATAGTTACCCAAAGTCCAAACTGCCACAACGTACCCCCTGACGCGCGTTTCGAGAATCTCTTCCTCAGAGGGGGTGCAGCCCTTTGGTATGCTCTTGGTCCATATGCATATGCACTTTTTCATTTGATCCATTTAAGCATTGTGCTTTCTATTGAATTATTTATGGTGGTTTTTATTATTACGTATACAAGTACTAGTATTTTGCGACCTGTTGAATATCTCTGCCCAATGTTTGCTTGTTCTTTTTGTAATATGTCATCCCTTTTTTAATTATGTTTTAAATATGGTTTAATAACAATTATTTTTACACGATCTCCTTGGAGGACTTTCTTTGTAGGTTGTTCTGATTTTCACTGTTGTTGTCGCAGGTCTCGACCTACTCTTTGATGAGTCCACCGTAGAGATGACGTCACGGCACCGGAGAGATAAGACACAACACACCAAGGCTGTATCTGAAGTATCTCTAATTTTAATAAGCTTACACACACTTTTTATGCATTCTTGTGTTGGAGGCGGATTCTCCATATTATGGGCTAAGCGTCGGAGTGTATTACTCCCTTGCCTCCCTATGGTTTCGCAAACATATTTTTACACAGTACATTATTCGTTAATTTACCAAGGACATTCCCTGCTACAATCTGCAATAACAGCTAAAATGAAGAATAGTGAATAACAACGTATTTATCTGACCTTTAATAACACTTACACAAAATGGAGGCAAGCAGGATAAAATGGATCCTGCTATAACACTGTCCTCTGTGTTTGAAGTCTAGGGCATATTTTGTGCTTCTCTGTTGGCGGAGCCGCCGGAGATTGGCGCAGCCTTTAGAAATTCGGCCTACACTAGCCCGAAGCCAGGGACTAAGTTTTTGGCTTCTGCCGGTGCGGACCGCCGGAAAATGCACCACGGAGCCCCGCATTGTCCCTGCCGCTATGGAGCCCTAATGAAGCGCTAGCCGTCAACCCCCCCTGGACCCCTAGGATCCCGGCACTTACCCCAATTCCTGATGGGGTTCGCAGAGCAGGCTGCTCTGCTGCAGGTCAGAAGGATCTCCTGCAGGGAGACTGTGGTGCCGACTGATTTTTGGACTGTGCAGGGTTAAAAGGCCTCAGTCCACCACCTCTTTAATAGGGGAGTGGAGAGGAACCATCCGCCTCCTTCCATCATCCTCTTTAATCAGTGGTGATGCAGTGGGTGCTGCACTGACGCCAAAAAGGGGCCTCTGTACATCCTGTGGGTTCAATTCCTTAGGATGGGACAGGGCTGTTGTCCGGCTTGGGCCTGGCTGCACGAGGGGTACAAGGAGGCCACACTCCATGCTCCTATCTGTTGTTGGTTTGGGGGAGCGGTGCCTTTAAGGGGACCTGTCACCCCTAGAATCAGCTCAGGCATGGCAAATAGAGGTGCAGGAGGGGGTACGTGGAGGCGACACCCCACATTCTCGCCTGAAGGGTTCCGTCGCTTCTGTTTACACAGGAAAGAAGTATAAAAATGAGAAATTGACCCTGCCACGCCATTGACTTCAATGTTAAAATAGGGTAAATTTGGGGAGTCACAGCTCTGCCCAGTTTGGAGCTTTCAACCCCAAATTTTCAGGTTGTGTAGAGGAACACTTCAAGAGTGGGATAAATTATTCAGAATTTTGAGAATTTTTACACCCCTGGTCAACTAGAGCTAGTGGTACTCTACAGACCCTGAAAATTTGGGATAAATACATTCTCCCCGGGCTGAAATATGACCCCCCAAATTCGGCCTATATTTGGGCTAAAGTTACCCCAAATATTGGCTGAGTTTGGGGAGTCATATCTCGGCTCGAGGGTGGTGTATTGTCCCCAAATTTTCACGGTGTGTAGAGAATCACTAGCTCTAGTGGACCAGAGGTGTAATAATTTTGGTGGACATTTTGAGGGCACCACAAAAATGCCCCCCTTCCCCTGGCACTGTTGACTAAAAATTCTGAAAAATTACCCCACACTTGGGAAGTGTTCCTATCCATCTCCCGGCAGGAGTTCCATCTGACCTGCTGCAGAGCAACCTGCTCTGCGAACCCCATCAGGAATTGGAGTAAGTGCCGGGATCCTAGCGGTCCGGGGGGGTCGATGGCTGGTGCTTCAGGAGGGCTCCATAGTGGCAGGGACAATGCGGGGATCCGTGGTGTGTTTTTTGGCGGTCTGCGGTTGTTCTCCGGCCTAAGCCGAAAATTTAGTCCCCTGCTTCGGCCTAGTGTAGGCTGCATTCTGAATGGCTCTGCCACAGACCTGACGCTTCTCGCTGACAACGAGAGCGCCTCTCAGATCTCAGCAGCCATTTTTACTCTGCATTGCATGCCTTCCGGACAGGCGTGGGGGGACTCTGCATGCTGGCCCTTGCATTACTGCAGACCCTCTACAGCAGCAGCTCACTTCGGGACCCAGGACCTCTGTAAAGACACTGCATTAGGTGCTTCCCTGCAGTTTTTTTTCCCCAGTGCACCCAGGCTATCTATTAAAAATCATATTGGCGTACATCATGTCACAGGCTAAGACTATGTGCACACGTTGCAGATTTAGATGCGGATCCGCAGCAATTTTGGATGCACGGAATTGCATCAAATCCGCAGTGTACTGAACCAGCAATGTTAGTCATTGTGAAATTGACATTTGGTGTGCGCACATGCTGTGGAATAAAAGCACGGGATCGCAGCTTTTTTTTTTCCGCAGCATGTCAATTCTTTTTGCGGATCTCCGGTATTATATAGGGCTATAAACAAATTACACAGGCACTTCTCATCAATGAAGGATAAGATAGAAAATACCCAGAAGCAGCCGGTGATCTTTACAGGCTGTGTGTATACTTGTTGATTGCAGACTGCCAAGCTATGTAAATATACAATGATCACGGCACTAAACTGAGATTTAAAGAGGAAAAATGAGAGCAGGAAAGATATAGGGGAGCAGCTGCCTTACCCCACACAATTATCAATAACATTATTGTACTTATTTTTGATAGTAACTGTGCTAATGAGATTAGTAAAATATGGGCACTGGTGGTCGACTGGCAAGTAGCGCTGCTAAAGTGCTGCAATAAAACGAGATAATATTATTGACTACTGTGTAACATACATGAGTATCATTGAATGTAGCTAAATTGTACTTACTAGTACCAGCATTGGTGATACAGCTTGTATGCAGAAGCCCCGTACAGAGTAGGGCATAGTGATCAGCTGGTAGGTGAAGTTATGTTCAGATTGTAGTTTGCCCACAATGCCAAGACTTCCAAGAATATTGCTCAGGGTTAGGGTTCTTGGGATGTATAATATGGCTGCCCTATAATATCTCACCACTGAGAGGCAGCCCAGTCCTCCCTCTGTTATTGGGATGTATAATATGGCTGCCCTATAATATCTCCCCACTGAGGGGCAGCACAGTCCTCCTTCTGTTATTGGGATGTATAATATGCCTGCTCTATAATATCTCACCACTGAGGGGCAGCCCAGTCCTCCTTCTGTTATTGGGATGTATAATATGGCTGCTCTATAATATCTCACCACTGAGGGGCAGCCCAGTCCTCCTTCTGTTATTGGGATGTATTATATGGCTGCCCTATAATATCTCACCACTGAGGGGCAGCCCAGTCCTCCTTCTGTTATTGGGATGTATAATATGGCTGACCGATAATATCTCACCACTGAGAGGCAGCCCAGTCCTCCCTCTGTTATTGGAATATATATTATGGCTGCTCTATAATATCTCACCACTGAGGGGCAGCCCAGTCCTCCCTCTGTTATTGGGATGTATTATATGGCTGCCCTAAAATATCTCACCACTGAGGGGCAGCCCAGTCCTCCTTCTGTTATTGGGATGTATTATATGGCTGCCCTATAATATCTCACCACTGAGGGGCAGCCCAGTCCTCCTTCTGTTATTGGGATGTATAATATGGCTGACCGATAATATCTCACCACTGAGAGGCAGCCCAGTCCTCCCTCTGTTATTGGAATATATATTATGGCTGCTCTATAATATCTCACCACTGAAGGGCAGCCCAGTCTTCCCTCTGTTATCGGGATGTATAATATGGCTGCTCTATAAAATCTCACCACTGAGGGGCAGCCCAGTCCTCCCTCTGTTATTGGGATGTATAATATGGCTGCTCTATAATATCTCACCACTGAGGGGCAGCCCAGTCCTCCCTCTGTTATTGGGATGTATATTATTGCTGCTCTATAATATCTCACCACTGAGAGGCAGCCCAGTCCTCATTCTGTTAATGGGATGTAAAGTATGGCTGCCCTCTAATATCTCACCACTGAGGGGCAGCCCAGTCCTCCCTCTGTTATTGGGATGTATAATATGGCTGCCCTATAATATCTCACCACTGAGGGGCAGCCCAGTCCTCCCTCTGTTATTGGGATGTATATTATTGCTGCTCTATAATATCTCACCACTGAGAGGCAGCCCAGTCCTCCCTCTGTTATTGGGATGTATATTATGGGTGCTCTGTAGTATCTCATACTGAGGGACAGCCCAGTCCTCCCTCTGTTATTGGGATGTATAATATGGCTGACCTGTAATATCTCACCACTGAGGGGCAGCCCAGTCCTCCTTCTGTTATTGGGATGTATAATATGGCTGCTCTATAATATCTCACCACTAAGGGGCAGCCCAGTCCTCCATCTGTTATTGGGATGTATAATATGGCTGCCCTATAATATCTCACCACTAAGGGGCAGCCCAGTCCTCCCTCTGTTATTGGGATGTATAATATGGCTGCCCTATAATATCTCACCACTGAGGGGCAGCCCAGTCCTCCCTCTGTTATTGGGATGTATAATATGGCTGCTCTATAGTATCTCACCACTGAGGGGCAGCCCAGTCCTCATTCTGTTAATGGAATGTAAAGTATGGCTGCCCTATAATATATCTCCACTGAGGGGCAGCCCAGTCCTCCTTCTGTTATTGGGATGTATAATATGGCTGCTCTATAGTATCTCACCACTGAGGGGCAGCCCAGTCCTCATTCTGTTAATGGGATGTAAAGTATGGCTGCCCTATAATATCTCACCACTGAGGGGCAGCCCAGTCCTCCCTCTGTTATTGGGATGTATTATGTCTGCCCTATAGTATCTCACCACTGAGAGGCAGCCCAGTCCTCCCTCTGTTATTGGAATATATATTATGGCTGCTCTATAATATCTCACCACTGAGGGGCAGCCCAGTCCTCCCTCTGTTATTGGGATGTATAATATGGCTGCCCTATAATATCTCACCACTGAGGGGCAGCCCAGTCCTCCTTCTGTTATTGGGATGTATAATATGGCTGCCCTATAGTATCTCACCACTGAGGGGCAGCCCAGTCCTCCCTCTGTTATTGGGATGTATAATATGGCTGCCCTATAGTATCTCACCACTGAGGGGCAGCCCAGTCCTCTCTCTGTTATTGGGATGTATAATATGGCTGCTCTATAGTATCTCACCACGAAAGGGCAGCCCAGTCCTCCCTCTGTTACTGGGATGTATAATATGGCTGCTCTATAATATTTCACCACTGAGGGGCAGCCCAGTCCTCCCTCTGTTATTGGGATGTATATTATGGCTGCCCTATAGTATCTCACCACTGAGGGGCAGCCCAGTCCTCCCTCTGTTATTGGGATGTATAATATGGCTGCTCTATAATATCTCACCACTGAGGGGCAGCCCAGTCCTCCCTCTGTTATTGGGATGTATAATATGGCTACTCTATAATATCTCCCCACTGAGGGGCAGCCCAGTCCTCCCTCTGTTATTGGGATGTATAATATGGCTGCTCTATAATATCTCCCCACTAAGGTGCAGCCCAGTCCTCTCTCTGTTATTGGGATGTATAATATGGCTGCTCTATAATATCTCCCCACTGAGGGGCAGCCCAGTCCTCCCTCTGTTATTGGGATGTATATTATTGCTGCTCTATAATATCTCACCACTGAGAGGCAGCCCAGTCCTCCCTCTGTTATTGGAATATATATTATGGCTGCTCTATAATATCTCACCACTGAGGGGCAGCCCAGTCCTCCCTCTGTTATTGGGATGTATTATATGGCTGCCCTATAATATCTCACCACTGAGGGGCAGCCCAGTCCTCCTTCTGTTATTGGGATGTATAATATGGCTGACCTATAATATCTCACCACTGAGGGGCAGCCCAGTCCTCCTTCTGTTATTGGGATGTATAATATGACTGACCTATAATATCTCACCACTGAGAGGCAGCCCAGTCCTCCCTCTGTTATTGGAATATATATTATGGCTGCTCTATAATATCTCACCACTGAAGGGCAGCCCAGTCTTCCCTCTGTTATCGGGATGTATAATATGGCTGCTCTATAAAATCTCACCACTGAGGGGCAGCCCAGTCCTCCCTCTGTTATTGGGATGTATAATATGGCTGCCCTATAATATCTCACCACTGAGGGGCAGCCCAGTTCTGCCTCTGTTATTGGGATGTATAATATGGCTGCCCTATAATATCTCACCACTGAGGGGCAGCCCAGTCCTCCCTCTGTTATTGGGATGTATATTATTGCTGCTCTATAATATCTCACCACTGAGGGACAGCCAAGTCCTCCCTCTGTTATTGGGATGTATAATATGGCTGCCCTAAAATATCTCACCACTGAGGGGCAGCCCAGTCCTACTTCTGTTATTGGGATGTATAATATGGCTGCTCTATAGTATCTCACCACTGAGAGGCAGCCCAGTCCTCCCTCTGTTATTGGAATATACATTATGGCTGCTCTATAATATCTCACCACTGAGGGGCAGCCCAGTCCTCCCTCTGTTATTGGGATGTATAATATGGCTGCCCTATAATATCTCACCACTGAGGGGCAGCCCAGTCCTCCTTCTGTTATTGGGATGTATAATATGGCTACTCTATAGTATCTCACCACTGAGGGGCAGCCCAGTCCTCCCTCTGTTATTGGGATGTATAATTTGGCTGCTCTATAGTATATCACCACTGACGTGCAACCCAGTCCTCCCTCTGTTATTGGGATGTATAATATGGCTGCTCTATAGTATCTCACCACTGAGGGGCAGCCCAGTCCTCTCTGTTATTGGGATGTACAATATGTCTGCTCTATAATATCTCACCACTGAGGGGCAGCCCAGTCCTCCCTCTGTTATTGGGATGTATAATATGACTGCTCTATAGTATATCACCACTGAGGGGCAGCCCAGTCCTCCCTCTGTTATTGGGATGTATAATATGGCTGCCCTATAATATCTCACCACTGAGGGGCAGCCCAGTTCTGCCTCTGTTATTGGGATGTATAATATGGCTGCCCTATAATATCTCACCACTGAGGGGCAGCCCAGTCCTCCCTCTGTTATTGGGATGTATAATATGGCTGCTCTATAATATCTCACCACTGAGGGGCAGACCAGTCCTCCCTCTGTTATTGGGATGTATAATATGGCTGCCCTATAATATCTCACCACTGAGGGGCAGCCCAGTTCTGCCTCTGTTATTGGGATGTTTAATATGGCTGCTCTATAATATCTCACCACTGAGGGGCAGCCCAGTCCTCATTCTGTTAATGGGATGTAAAGTATGGCTGCCCTATAATATCTCACCACTGAGGGGCAGGCCAGTCCTCCCTCTGTTATTGGGATGTATAACATGGCTGCCCTCTAATATCTCACCACTGAGGGGCAGCCCAGTCCTCCCTCTGTTAATGGGATGTATATTATTGCTGCTCTATAATATCTCACCACTGAGGGACAGCCCAGTCCTCCCTCTGTTATTGGGATGTATAATATGGCTGCCCTATAATATCTCACCACTGAGGGGCAGCCCAGTCCTCCCTCTGTTATTGGGATGTATAATATGGCTGCCCTATAATACCTCACCACTGAGGGGCAGCCCAGTCCTCCCTCTGTTATTGGGATGTATAATATGGCTGCTCTATAATATCTCACCACTGAGGGGCAGCCCAGTCCTCCCTCTGTTATTGGGATGTATAATATGGCTGCCCTATAATATCTCACCACTGAGGGACAGCCCAGTCCTCCCTCTGTTATTGGGATGTATTTTATGGATGCCCTATAATATCTCACCACTGAGGGGCAGCCCAGTCCTCCCTCTGTTATTGGGATGTATAATATGGCTGCTCTATAGTATATCACCACTGAGAGGCAGCCCAGTCCTCCCTCTGTTATTGGGATGTATAATATGGCTACACTATAATATCTCACCACTGAGGGGCAGCCCAGTCCTCCCTCTGTTATTGGGATGTATAATATGGCTGACCTATAATATCTCACCACTGAGGGGCAGCCCAGTTCTGCCTCTGTTATTGGGATGTATAATATGGCTACACTATAATATTTCACCACTGAGGGGCAGCCCAGTCCTCTCTCTGTTATTGGGATGTTTAATATGGCTGCTCTATAATATCTCACCACTGAGGGGCAGCCCAGTCCTCTCTGTTATTGGGATGAATAATATGGCTGTTCTATAATATCTCACCACTGAGGGGCAGCCCAGTCCTCCCTCTGTTATTGGGATGTATAATATGGCTGCTCTATAATACCTCACCACTGAGGGGCAGCCCAGTCCTCCCTCTGTTATTGGGATGTATAATATGGCTGCCCTATAATATCTCACCACTGAGGGGCAGCCCAGTCCTCCCTCTGTTATTGGGATGTATAATATGGCTGCTCTATAGTATCTCACCACTGAGGGGCAGCCCAGTCCTCCCTCTGTTATTGGGATGTATATTATGGAAGCCCTATAATATCTCACCACTGAGGGGCAGCCCAGTCCTCCCTCTGTTATTGGAATATATATTATGGCTGCTCTATAATATCTCACCACTGAGGGGCAGCCCAGTCCTCCCTCTGTTATTGGGATGTATTATATGGCTGCCCTATAATATCTCACCACTGAGGGGCAGCCCAGTCCTCCTTCTGTTATTGGGATGTATTATATGGCTGCCCTATAATATCTCACCACTGAGGGGCAGCCCAGTCCTCCTTCTGTTATTGGGATGTATAATATGGCTGACCGATAATATCTCACCACTGAGAGGCAGCCCAGTCCTCCCTCTGTTATTGGAATATATATTATGGCTGCTCTATAATATCTCACCACTGAGGGGCAGCCCAGTCCTCCCTCTGTTATTGGGATGTATAATATGGCTACTCTATAATATCTCCCCACTGAGGGGCAGCCCAGTCCTCCCTCTGTTATTGGGATGTATAATATGGCTGCTCTATAATATCTCCCCACTAAGGTGCAGCCCAGTCCTCTCTCTGTTATTGGGATGTATAATATGGCTGCTCTATAATATCTCCCCACTGAGGGGCAGCCCAGTCCTCCCTCTGTTATTGGGATGTATATTATTGCTGCTCTATAATATCTCACCACTGAGAGGCAGCCCAGTCCTCCCTCTGTTATTGGAATATATATTATGGCTGCTCTATAATATCTCACCACTGAGGGGCAGCCCAGTCCTCCCTCTGTTATTGGGATGTATTATATGGCTGCCCTATAATATCTCACCACTGAGGGGCAGCCCAGTCCTCCTTCTGTTATTGGGATGTATAATATGGCTGACCTATAATATCTCACCACTGAGGGGCAGCCCAGTCCTCCTTCTGTTATTGGGATGTATAATATGACTGACCTATAATATCTCACCACTGAGAGGCAGCCCAGTCCTCCCTCTGTTATTGGAATATATATTATGGCTGCTCTATAATATCTCACCACTGAAGGGCAGCCCAGTCTTCCCTCTGTTATCGGGATGTATAATATGGCTGCTCTATAAAATCTCACCACTGAGGGGCAGCCCAGTCCTCCCTCTGTTATTGGGATGTATAATATGGCTGCCCTATAATATCTCACCACTGAGGGGCAGCCCAGTTCTGCCTCTGTTATTGGGATGTATAATATGGCTGCCCTATAATATCTCACCACTGAGGGGCAGCCCAGTCCTCCCTCTGTTATTGGGATGTATATTATTGCTGCTCTATAATATCTCACCACTGAGGGACAGCCAAGTCCTCCCTCTGTTATTGGGATGTATAATATGGCTGCCCTAAAATATCTCACCACTGAGGGGCAGCCCAGTCCTACTTCTGTTATTGGGATGTATAATATGGCTGCTCTATAGTATCTCACCACTGAGAGGCAGCCCAGTCCTCCCTCTGTTATTGGAATATACATTATGGCTGCTCTATAATATCTCACCACTGAGGGGCAGCCCAGTCCTCCCTCTGTTATTGGGATGTATAATATGGCTGCCCTATAATATCTCACCACTGAGGGGCAGCCCAGTCCTCCTTCTGTTATTGGGATGTATAATATGGCTACTCTATAGTATCTCACCACTGAGGGGCAGCCCAGTCCTCCCTCTGTTATTGGGATGTATAATTTGGCTGCTCTATAGTATATCACCACTGACGTGCAACCCAGTCCTCCCTCTGTTATTGGGATGTATAATATGGCTGCTCTATAGTATCTCACCACTGAGGGGCAGCCCAGTCCTCTCTGTTATTGGGATGTACAATATGTCTGCTCTATAATATCTCACCACTGAGGGGCAGCCCAGTCCTCCCTCTGTTATTGGGATGTATAATATGACTGCTCTATAGTATATCACCACTGAGGGGCAGCCCAGTCCTCCCTCTGTTATTGGGATGTATAATATGGCTGCCCTATAATATCTCACCACTGAGGGGCAGCCCAGTTCTGCCTCTGTTATTGGGATGTATAATATGGCTGCCCTATAATATCTCACCACTGAGGGGCAGCCCAGTCCTCCCTCTGTTATTGGGATGTATATTATTGCTGCTCTATAATATCTCACCACTGAGAGGCAGCCCAGTCCTCCCTCTGTTATTGGGATGTATAATATGGCTGCCCTATAATATCTCACCACTGAGGGGCAGCCCAGTTCTGCCTCTGTTATTGGGATGTTTAATATGGCTGCTCTATAATATCTCACCACTGAGGGGCAGCCCAGTCCTCATTCTGTTAATGGGATGTAAAGTATGGCTGCCCTATAATATCTCACCACTGAGGGGCAGGCCAGTCCTCCCTCTGTTATTGGGATGTATAACATGGCTGCCCTCTAATATCTCACCACTGAGGGGCAGCCCAGTCCTACTTCTGTTATTGGGATGTATAATATGGCTGCCCTATAGTATCTCACCACTGAGAGGCAGCCCAGTCCTCCCTCTGTTATTGGAATATATATTATGGCT
This sequence comes from Ranitomeya imitator, assembly GCF_032444005.1. NCBI lineage: Eukaryota > Metazoa > Chordata > Amphibia > Anura > Dendrobatidae > Ranitomeya > Ranitomeya imitator. The sequence continues at coordinate 157,878,034 of NC_091290.1, forward strand.
GCTCTATAATATCTCATCACCGAGGGGCAGCCCAGTCCTCCCTCTGTTATTGGGATGTATAATATGGCTGCCCTATAATATCTCACCACTGAGGGGCAGCCCAGTCCTCCTTCTGTTATTGGGATGTATAATATGGCTGCTCTATAGTATATCACCACTGAGGGGCAGCCCAGTCCTCCTTCTGTTATTGGGATATATAATATGGCTGCCCTATAATACCTCACCACTGAGGGGCAGCCCAGTCCTCCCTCTGTTATTGGGATGTATAATATGGCTGCCCTATAATATCTCACCACTGAGGAACATCCCAGTCCTCCCTCAGTTATTGGGATGTATATTATGGCTGATCTATAGTATATCACCACTGACATGCAACCCAGTCCTCCCTCTGTTATTGGGATATATAATATGGCTGCTCTATAGTATCTCACCACTGAGGGGCAGCCCAGTCCTCCCTCTGTTATTGGGATGTATAATATGGCTGCCCTATAATATCTCACCACTGAGGGACAGCCCAGTCCTCCCTCTGTTATTGGGATGTATATTATGGATGCCCTATAATATCTCACCACTGAGGGGCAGCCCAGTCCTCCCTCTGTTATTGGGATGTATAATATGGCTGCCCTATATTATCTCACCACTGAGGGGCAGCACAGTCCTCCCTCTGTTATTGGGATGTATAATATGGCTGCCCTATAATATCTCACCAGTAAGGGGCAGCCCAGTCCTCCCTCTGTTATTGGGATGTATAATATGGCTGCCCTATAATATCTCACCACTGAGGGGCAGCCCAGTCCTCCCTCTGTTATTGGGATGTATAATATGGCTGCCCTATAATATCTCACCACTGAGGGGCAGCCCAGTCCTCCCTCTGTTATTGGATGTATAATATGGCTGCCCTATAGTATCTCACCACTGAGGGGCAGCCCAGTCCTCCCTCTGTTATTGGGATGTATAATATGGCTGCTCTATAATACATCACCACTGAGGGGCAGCCCAGTCCTCCCTCTGTTATTGGGATGTATAATATGGCTGCTCTATAATATCTCGCCACTGAGGGGCAGCCCAGTCCTCCCTCTGTTATTGGGATGTATAATATGGCTGCTCTATAGTATCTCACCACTGAGGGGCAGCCCAGTCCTCCCTCTGTTATTGGGATGAATAATATGGCTGCCCTATAATAGCTCACCACTGAGGGACAGCCCAGTCCTCCCTCTGTTATTGGGATGTATGATATGGCTGCTCTATACTATTTCACCACTGAGGGGCAGCCCAGTCCTCCCTCTGTTATTGGGATGAATAATATGGCTGCCCTATAATTGCTCACCACTGAGGGGCAGCCCAGTCCTCCCTCTGTTATTGGGATGTATAATATGGCTGCTCTATAGTATATCACCACTGAGAGGCAGCCCAGTCCTCCCTCTGTTATTGGGATGTATAATATGGCTGCCCTATAATATCTCACCACTGAGGGGCAGCCCAGTCCTCCCTCTGTTATTGGGATGTATAATATGGCTGACCTATATCTCACCACTGAGGGGCAGCCCAGTTCTGCCTCTGTTATTGGGATGCATAATATGGCTGCCCTATAATATCTCACCACTGAGGGGCAGCCCAGTCCTCCCTCTGTTATTGGGATGTATAATATGGCTGCCCTATAATATCTCACCACTGAGGGGCAGCCCAGTCCTCCTTCTGTTATTTGGATGTATAATATGTCTGCTCTATAGTATCTCACCACTGAGGGGCAGCCCAGTCCTCCTTCTGTTATTGGGATGTATATTATGGCTGATCTATAATACCTCACCACTGAGGGGCAGCCCAGTCCTCCCTCTGTTATTGGGATGTATAATATGGCTGCTCTATAGTATATCACCACTGAGGGGCAGCCCAGTCCTCCTTCTGTTATTGGGATGTATATTATGGCTGATCTATAATACCTCACCACTGAGGGGCAGCCCAGTCCTCCTTCTGTTATTTGGATGTATAATATGGCTGCTCTATAGTATATCACCACTGAGGGGCAGCCGAGTCCTCCTTCTGTTATTGGGATGTATACAGGTCCTTCTCAAAAAATTAGCATATAGTGTTAAATTTAATTATTTACCATAATGTAATGATTACAATTAAACTTTCATATATTATAGATTCATTATCCACCAACTGAAATTTGTCAGGTCTTTTATTGTTTTAATACTGATGATTTTGGCATACAACTCCTGATAACCCAAAAAACCTGTCTCAATAAATTAGCATATCAAGAAAAGGTTCTCCAAACGACCTATTACCCTAATCTTCTGAATCAACTAATTAACTCTAAACACATGCAAACGATACCTGAGGCTTTTATAAACTCCCTGCCTGGTTCATTACTCAAAACCCCCATCATGGGTAAGACTAGCGACCTGACAGATGTCAAGAAGGCCATCATTGACACCCTCAAGAAAGAGGGTAATACCCAGAAAGACATTTCTCAACAAATAGGCTGTTCCCAGAGTGCTGTATCAAGGCACCTCAATGGTAAGTCTATTGGAAGGAAACAATGTGGCAGAAAACGCTGTACAACGAGAAGAGGAGACCGGACCCTGAAGAAGATTGTGGAGAAGGACCGATTCCAGACCTTGGGGAACCTGAGGAAGCAGTGGACTGAGTCTGGTGTGGAAACATCCAGAGCCACCGTGCACAGGCGTGTGCAGGAAATGGGTTACAGGTGCCGCATTCCCCAGGTAAAGCCACTTTTGAACCATAAACAGCGGCAGAGGCGCCTGACCTGGGCTACAGAGAAGCAGCACTGGACTGTTGCTAAGTGGTCCCAAGTACTTTTTTCTGATGAAAGCAAATTTTGCATGTCATGCGGAAATCAAGGTGCCAGAGTCTGGAGGAAGACTGGGGAGAAGGAAATGCCAAAATGCCTGAAGTCCAGTGTCAAGTACCCACAGTCAGTGATGGTGTGGGGTGCCATGTCAGCTGCTGGTGTTGGTCCACTGTGTTTCATCAAGGGCAGGGTCAATGCAGCTAGCTATCAGGAGATTTTGGAGCACTTCATGCTTCCATCGGCTGAAATGCTTTATGGAGATGAAGATTTCATTTTTCAGCACGACCTGGCACCTGCTCACAGTGCCAAAACCACTGGTAAATGGTTTACTGACCATGGTATTACTGTGCTCAATTGGCCTGCCAACTCTCCTGACCTGAACCCCTTAGAGAATCTGTGGGATATTGTGAAGAGAAAGTTGAGAGACGCAAGACCCAACACTCTGGATGAGCTTAAGGCCGCTATTGAAGCATCCTGGGCCTCCATAACATCTCAGCAGTGTCAGAGGCTGATTGCCTCCATGCCACACCGCATTGAAGCAGTCATTTCTGCCAAAGGATTCCCGACCAAGTATTGAGTGCATAACTGAACATTATTATTTGATGTTTTTTTTGTTTGTTATTAAAAAACACTTTTATTTGATTGGATGGGTGAAATATGCTAATTTATTGAGACAGGTTTTTTGGGTTATCAGGAGTTGTATGCCAAAATCATCAGTATTAAAACAATAAAAGACCTGACAAATTTCATATGGTGGATAATGAATCTATAATATATGAAAGTTTAATTGTAATCATTACATTATGGTAAATAATGAAATTTAACACTATATGCTAATTTTTTGAGAAGGACCTGTAATATGGCTGCTCTATAGTATATCACCACTGAGGGACCGCCCAGTCCTCCCTCTGTTATTGGGATGTGTAATATGGCTGCCCTATAATATCTCACCACTGAGGAACAGCCCAGTCCTCCCTCTGTTATTGGGATGTATAATATGGCTGCCCTATAGTATCTCACCACTGAGGGGCAGCCCAGTCTTCCCTCTGTTATTGGGATGTATATTATAGCTGCTCTATAGTATATCACCACTGACGTGCAACCCAGTCCTCCCTCTGTTATTGGGATGTATAATATGGCTGCTCTATAGTATATCACCACTGAGGGGCAGCCCAGTCCTCCCTCTGTTATTGGGATGTATAATATGGCTACACTATAGTATCTCACCACTGAGGGGCAGCTCAGTCCTCTCTGTTATTGGGATGTTTAATATGGCTGCTCTATAATATCTCACCACTGAGGGGCAGCCCAGTCCTCTCTGTAATTGGGATGAATAATATGGCTGCTCTATAGTATCTCACCACTGAGGGGCAGCCCAGTCCTCCCTCTGTTATTGGGATGTATATTATGGCTGCTCTATAGTATATCACCACTGACGTGCAACCCAGTCCTCCCTCTGTTATTGGGATGTATAATATGGCTGCCCTATCATATTTCACCACTGAGGGCAGCCCAGTCCTCCCTCTGTTATTGGGATGTATAATATGGCTACACTATAATATCTCGCCACTGAGGGGCAGCCCAGTCCTCCCTCTGTTATTGGGATGTATAATATGGCTGCCCTATAATATCTCACCACTGAGGGGCAGCCCAGTTCTGCCTCTGTTATTGGGATGTATAATATGGCTGCCCTATAATATCTCACCACTGAGGGGCAGCCCAGTCCTCCTTCTGTTATTGGGATGTATAATATGGCTGCTCTATAGTATATCACCACTGAGGGGCAGCCCAGTCCTCCTTCTGTTATTGGGATATATAATATGGCTGCCCTATAATACCTCACCACTGAGGGGCAGCCCAGTCCTCCCTCTGTTATTGGAATGTATATTATGGCTGATCTATAATACCTCACCACTGAGGGGCAGCCCAGTCCTCCCTCTGTTATTGGGATGTATAATATGGCTGCCCTATAATATCTCACCACTGAGGGGCAGCCCAGTCCTCTCTGTTATTGGGATGAATAATATGGCTGCTCTATAATATCTCACCACTGAGGGGCAGCCCAGTCCTCTCTGTTATTGGGATGAATAATATGGCTGCTCTATAGTATCTCACCACTGAGGGGCAGCCCAGTCCTCCCTCTGTTATTGGGATGTATAATATGGCTGCTCTATAATACCTCACCACTGAGGGGCAGCTCAGTCCTCCCTCTGTTATTGGGATGTATAATATGGCTGCCCTATAATATCTCACCACTGAGGGGCAGCCCAGTCCTCCTTCTGTTATTGGGATATATAATATGGCTGCCCTATAATACCTCACCACTGAGGGGCAGCCCAGTCCTCCCTCTGTTATTGGAATGTATATTATGGCTGACCTATAATACCTCACCACTGAGGGGCAGCCCAGTCCTCCCTCTGTTATTGGGATGTATAATATGGCTGCCCTATAATATCTCACCACTGAGGAACATCCCAGTCCTCCCTCTGTTATTGGGATGTATATTATGGCTGATCTATAGTACCTCACCACTGACGTGCAACCCAGTCCTCCCTCTGTTATTGGGATGTATAATATGGCTGCTCTATAGTATCTCACCACTGAGGGGCAGCCCAGTCCTCCCTCTGTTATTGGGATGTATATTATGGAAGCCCTATAATATCTCGCCACTGAGGGGCAGCCCAGTCCTCCCTCTGTTATTGGAATATATATTATGGCTGCTCTATAATATCTCACCACTGAGGGGCAGCCCAGTCCTCCCTCTGTTATTGGGATGTATTATATGGCTGCCCTATAATATCTCACCACTGAGGGGCAGCCCAGTCCTCCTTCTGTTATTGGGATGTATTATATGGCTGCCCTATAATATCTCACCACTGAGGGGCAGCCCAGTCCTCCTTCTGTTATTGGGATGTATAATATGGCTGACCGATAATATCTCACCACTGAGAGGCAGCCCAGTCCTCCCTCTGTTATTGGAATATATATTATGGCTGCTCTATAATATCTCACCACTGAGGGGCAGCCCAGTCCTCCCTCTGTTATTGGGATGTATTATATAGCTGCCCTATAATATCTCACCACTGAGGGGCAGCCCAGTCCTCCTTCTGTTATTGGGATGTATTATATGGCTGCCCTATAATATCTCACCACTGAGGGGCAGCCCAGTCCTCCTTCTGTTATTGGGATGTATAATATGGCTGACCGATAATATCTCACCACTGAGGGGCAGCCCAGTCCTCTCTCTGTTATTGGGATGTATAATATGGCAGCCCTATAATATCTCACCACTGAGGGGCAGCCCAGTTCTGCCTCTGTTATTGGGATGTATAATATGGCTGCCCTATAATATCTCACCACTGAGGGGCAGCCCAGTCCTCCCTCTGTTATTGGGATGTATATTATTGCTGCTCTATAATATCTCACCACTGAGAGGCAGCCCAGTCCTCCCTCTGTTATTGGGATGTATAATATGGCTGACCTATAATATCTCACCACTGAGGGGCAGCCCAGTTCTGCCTCTGTTATTGGGATGTATAATATGGCTACACTATAATATCTCACCACTGAGGGGCAGCCCAGTCCTCCCTCTGTTATTGGGATGTATAATATGGCTGCCCTATAATATCTCACCACTGAGGGGCAGCCCAGTCCTCCCTCTGTTATTGGGATGTATTATATGGCTGCCCTATAATATCTCACCACTGAGGGGCAGCCCAGTCCTCCTTCTGTTATTGGGATGTATAATATGGCTGACCGATAATATCTCACCACTGAGAGGCAGCCCAGTCCTCCCTCTGTTATTGGAATATATATTATGGCTGCTCTATAATACCTCACCACTGAGGGGCAGCCCAGTCCTCCCTCTGTTATTGGGATGTATTATATGGCTGCTCTATAAAATCTCACCACTGAGGGGCAGCCCAGTCCTCCCTCTGTTATTGGGATGTATATTATTGCTGCTCTATAGTATCTCACCACTGAGGAGCAGCCCAGTCCTCATTCTGTTAATGGGATGTAAAGTATGGCTGCCCTATAATATCTCACCACTGAGGGGCAGCCCAGTCCTCCCTCTGTTATTGGGATGTATAATATGGCTGCCCTATAATATCTCACCACTGAGGGGCAGCCCAGTTCTGCCTCTGTTATTGGGATGTATAATATGGCTGCCCTATAATATCTCACCACTGAGGGGCAGCCCAGTCCTCCCTCTGTTATTGGGATGTATATTATTGCTGCTCTATAATATCTCACCACTGAGGGGCAGCCCAGTCCTCCCTCTGTTATTGGGATGTATAATATGGCTGCTCTGTAGTATCTCACCACTGAGGGGCAGCCCAGTCCTCCCTCTGTTATTGGGATGTATAATATGGCTGCTCTGTAGTATCTCATACTGAGGGACAGCCCAGTCCTCCCTCTGTTATTGGGATGTATATTATGGGTGCTCTATAATATCTCACCAATGATGGGCAGCCCAGTCCTCCCTCTGTTATTGGGATGTATAATATGGCTTCTCTATAGTATCTCACCACTGAGAGGCAGCCCAGTCCTCATTCTGTTAATGGGATGTAAAGTATGGCTGCCCTATAATATCTCACCACTGAGGGGCAGCCCAGTTTTCCCTCTGTTATTGGGATGTATAATATGGCTGACCTGTAATATCTCACCACTGAGGGGCAGCCCAGTCCTCCTTCTGTTATTGGGATGTATAATATGGCTGCTCTATAATATCTCACCACTAAGGGGCAGCCCAGTCCTCCCTCTTTTACTGGTATGTATAATATGGCTGCCCTATCATATCCCTCCCTCTGTTATTGGGATGTATAATATGGCTGCCCTATAATATCTCACCACTGAGGGGCAGCCCAGTCCTCCCTCTGTTATTGGGATGTATATTATGGCTGATCTATAGTACCTCACCACTGACGTGCAACCCAGTCCTCCCTCTGTTATTGGGATGTATAATATGGCTGCTCTATAGTATCTCACCACTGAGGGGCAGCCCAGTCCTCCCTCTGTTATTGGGATGTATATTATGGAAGCCCTATAATATCTCACCACTGAGGGGCAGCCCAGTCCTCCCTCTGTTATTGGAATATATATTATGGCTGCTCTATAATATCTCACCACTGAGGGGCAGCCCAGTCCTCCCTCTGTTATTGGGATGTATTATATGGCTGCCCTATAATATCTCACCACTGAGGGGCAGCCCAGTCCTCCTTCTGTTATTGGGATGTATTATATGGCTGCCCTATAATATCTCACCACTGAGGGGCAGCCCAGTCCTCCTTCTGTTATTGGGATGTATAATATGGCTGACCGATAATATCTCACCACTGAGAGGCAGCCCAGTCCTCCCTCTGTTATTGGAATATATATTATGGCTGCTCTATAATATCTCACCACTGAGGGGCAGCCCAGTCCTCCCTCTGTTATTGGGATGTATTATATAGCTGCCCTATAATATCTCACCACTGAGGGGCAGCCCAGTCCTCCTTCTGTTATTGGGATGTATTATATGGCTGCCCTATAATATCTCACCACTGAGGGGCAGCCCAGTCCTCCTTCTGTTATTGGGATGTATAATATGGCTGACCGATAATATCTCACCACTGAGGGCAGCCCAGTCCTCCCTCTGTTATTGGGATGTATGATATGGCTGCTCTATAATATTTCACCACTGAGGGGCAGCCCAGTCCTCCCTCTGTTATTGGGATGTATAATATGGCTGACCTGTAATATCTCACCACTGAGGGGCAGCCCAGTCCTCCTTCTGTTATTGGGATGTATAATATGGCTGCTCTATAATATCTCACCACTAAGGGGCAGCCCAGTCCTCCATCTGTTATTGGGATGTATAATATGGCTGCCCTATAATATCTCACCACTAAGGGGCAGCCCAGTCCTCCCTCTGTTATTGGGATGTATAATATGGCTGCCCTATAATATCTCACCACTGAGGGGCAGCCCAGTCCTCCCTCTGTTATTGGGATGTATAATATGGCTGCTCTATAGTATCTCACCACTGAGGGGCAGCCCAGTCCTCATTCTGTTAATGGGATGTAAAGTATGGCTGCCCTATAATATATCTCCACTGAGGGGCAGCCCAGTCCTCCTTCTGTTATTGGGATGTATAATATGGCTGCTCTATAGTATCTCACCACTGAGGGGCAGCCCAGTCCTCATTCTGTTAATGGGATGTAAAGTATGGCTGCCCTATAATATCTCACCACTGAGGGGCAGCCCAGTCCTCCCTCTGTTATTGGGATGTATTATGTCTGCCCTATAGTATCTCACCACTGAGAGGCAGCCCAGTCCTCCCTCTGTTATTGGAATATATATTATGGCTGCTCTATAATATCTCACCACTGAGGGGCAGCCCAGTCCTCCCTCTGTTATTGGGATGTATAATATGGCTGCCCTATAATATCTCACCACTGAGGGGCAGCCCAGTCCTCCTTCTGTTATTGGGATGTATAATATGGCTGCCCTATAGTATCTCACCACTGAGGGGCAGCCCAGTCCTCCCTCTGTTATTGGGATGTATAATATGGCTGCCCTATAGTATCTCACCACTGAGGGGCAGCCCAGTCCTCTCTCTGTTATTGGGATGTATAATATGGCTGCTCTATAGTATCTCACCACGAAAGGGCAGCCCAGTCCTCCCTCTGTTACTGGGATGTATAATATGGCTGCTCTATAATATTTCACCACTGAGGGGCAGCCCAGTCCTCTCTCTGTTATTGGGATGTATAATATGGCTGCTCTATAGTATCTCACCACGAAAGGGCAGCCCAGTCCTCCCTCTGTTACTGGGATGTATAATATGGCTGCTCTATAATATTTCACCACTGAGGGGCAGCCCAGTCCTCCCTCTGTTATTGGGATGTATATTATGGCTGCTCTATAGTATCTCACCACTGAGGGGCAGCCCAGTCCTCCCTCTGTTATTGGGATGTATAATATGGCTACTCTAAAATATCTCCCCACTGAGGGGCAGCCCAGTCCTCCCTCTGTTATTGGGATGTATAATATGGCTGCTCTATAATATCTCCCCACTAAGGTGCAGCCCAGTCCTCTCTCTGTTATTGGGATGTATAATATGGCTGCTCTATAATATCTCCCCACTGAGGGGCAGCCCAGTCCTCCCTCTGTTATTGGGATGTATATTATTGCTGCTCTATAATATCTCACCACTGAGAGGCAGCCCAGTCCTCCCTCTGTTATTGGAATATATATTATGGCTGCTCTATAATATCTCACCACTGAGGGGCAGCCCAGTCCTCCCTCTGTTATTGGGATGTATTATATGGCTGCCCTATAATATCTCACCACTGAGGGGCAGCCCAGTCCTCCTTCTGTTATTGGGATGTATAATATGGCTGACCTATAATATCTCACCACTGAGGGGCAGCCCAGTCCTCCTTCTGTTATTGGGATGTATAATATGACTGACCTATAATATCTCACCACTGAGAGGCAGCCCAGTCCTCCCTCTGTTATTGGAATATATATTATGGCTGCTCTATAATATCTCACCACTGAAGGGCAGCCCAGTCTTCCCTCTGTTATCGGGATGTATAATATGGCTGCTCTATAAAATCTCACCACTGAGGGGCAGCCCAGTCCTCCCTCTGTTATTGGGATGTATAATATGGCTGCCCTATAATATCTCACCACTGAGGGGCAGCCCAGTTCTGCCTCTGTTATTGGGATGTATAATATGGCTGCCCTATAATATCTCACCACTGAGGGGCAGCCCAGTCCTCCCTCTGTTATTGGGATGTATATTATTGCTGCTCTATAATATCTCACCACTGAGGGACAGCCAAGTCCTCCCTCTGTTATTGGGATGTATAATATGGCTGCCCTAAAATATCTCACCACTGAGGGGCAGCCCAGTCCTACTTCTGTTATTGGGATGTATAATATGGCTGCTCTATAGTATCTCACCACTGAGAGGCAGCCCAGTCCTCCCTCTGTTATTGGAATATACATTATGGCTGCTCTATAATATCTCACCACTGAGGGGCAGCCCAGTCCTCCCTCTGTTATTGGGATGTATAATATGGCTGCCCTATAATATCTCACCACTGAGGGGCAGCCCAGTCCTCCCTCTGTTATTGGGATGTATAATTTGGCTGCTCTATAGTATATCACCACTGACGTGCAACCCAGTCCTCCCTCTGTTATTGGGATGTATAATATGGCTGCTCTATAGTATCTCACCACTGAGGGGCAGCCCAGTCCTCTCTGTTATTGGGATGTACAATATGTCTGCTCTATAATATCTCACCACTGAGGGGCAGCCCAGTCCTCCCTCTGTTATTGGGATGTATAATATGACTGCTCTATAGTATATCACCACTGAGGGGCAGCCCAGTCCTCCCTCTGTTATTGGGATGTATAATATGGCTGCCCTATAATATCTCACCACTGAGGGGCAGCCCAGTTCTGCCTCTGTTATTGGGATGTATAATATGGCTGCCCTATAATATCTCACCACTGAGGGGCAGCCCAGTCCTCCCTCTGTTATTGGGATGTATATTATTGCTGCTCTATAATATCTCACCACTGAGAGGCAGCCCAGTCCTCCCTCTGTTATTGGGATGTATAATATGGCTGCCCTATAATATCTCACCACTGAGGGGCAGCCCAGTTCTGCCTCTGTTATTGGGATGTTTAATATGGCTGCTCTATAATATCTCACCACTGAGGGGCAGCCCAGTCCTCATTCTGTTAATGGGATGTAAAGTATGGCTGCCCTATAATATCTCACCACTGAGGGGCAGGCCAGTCCTCCCTCTGTTATTGGGATGTATAACATGGCTGCCCTCTAATATCTCACCACTGAGGGGCAGCCCAGTCCTCCCTCTGTTATTGGGATGTATATTATTGCTGCTCTATAATATCTCACCACTGAGGGACAGCCCAGTCCTCCCTCTGTTATTGGGATGTATAATATGGCTGCCGTATAATATCTCACCACTGAGGGGCAGCCCAGTCCTACTTCTGTTATTGGGATGTATAATATGGCTGCCCTATAGTATCTCACCACTGAGAGGCAGCCCAGTCCTCCCTCTGTTATTGGAATATATATTATGGCTGCTCTATAATATCTCACCACTGAGGGGCAGCCCAGTCCTCCCTCTGTTATTGGGATGTATAATATGGCTGCCCTATAATATCTCACCACTGAGGGGCAGCCCAGTCCTCCTTCTGTTATTGGGATGTATAATATGGCTGCTCTATAGTATATCACCACTGAGGGGCAGCCCAGTCCTCCCTCTGTTATTGGGATGTATAATATGGCTGCCCTATAATATCTCACCACTGACATGCAACCCAGTCCTCCCTCAGTTATTGGGATGTATAATATGGCTGCCCTATAATACCTCACCACTGAGGGGCAGCCCAGTCCTCCCTCTGTTATTGGGATGTATAATATGGCTGCCCTATAATATCTCACCACTGACATGCAACCCAGTCCTCCCTCAGTTATTGGGATGTATATTATGGCTGATCTATAGTATATCACCACTGACATGCAACCCAGTCCTCCCTCTGTTATTGGGATATATAATATGGCTGCTCTATAATATCTCACCACTGAGGGGCAGCCCAGTCCTCCCTCTGTTATTGGGATGTATAATATGGCTGCCCTATAATATCTCACCACTGAGGGACAGCCCAGTCCTCCCTCTGTTATTGGGATGTATATTATGGATGCCCTATAATATCTCACCACTGAGGGGCAGCCCAGTCCTCCCTCTGTTATTGGGATGTATAATATGGCTGCCCTATAATATCTCACCACTGAGGGGCAGCACAGTCCTCCCTCTGTTATTGGGATGTATAATATGGCTGCCCTATAATATCTCACCAGTAAGGGGCAGCCCAGTCCTCCCTCTGTTATTGGGATGTATAATATGGCTGCCCTATAATATCTCACCACTGAGGGGCAGCCCAGTCCTCCCTCTGTTATTGGGATGTATAATATGGCTGCCCTATAATATCTCACCACTGAGGGGCAGCCCAGTCCTCCCTCTGTTATTGGATGTATAATATGGCTGCCCTATAGTATCTCACCACTGAGGGGCAGCCCAGTCCTCCCTCTGTTATTGGGATGTATAATATGGCTGCTCTATAGTATCTCACCACTGAGGGGCAGCCCAGTCCTCCCTCTGTTATTGGGATGTATAATATGGCTGCTCTATAATATCTCGCCACTGAGGGGCAGCCCAGTCCTCCCTCTGTTATTGGGATGTATAATATGGCTGCTCTATAGTATCTCACCACTGAGGGGCAGCCCAGTCCTCCCTCTGTTATTGGGATGAATAATATGGCTGCCCTATAATAGCTCACCACTGAGGGACAGCCCAGTCCTCCCTCTGTTATTGGGATGTATGATATGGCTGCTCTATAATATTTCACCACTGAGGGGCAGCCCAGTCCTCCCTCTGTTATTGGGATGAATAATATGGCTGCCCTATAATAGCTCACCACTGAGGGGCAGCCCAGTCCTCCCTCTGTTATTGGGATGTATAATATGGCTGCTCTATAGTATATCACCACTGAGAGGCAGCCCAGTCCTCCCTCTGTTATTGGGATGTATAATATGGCTGCCCTATAATATCTCACCACTGAGGGGCAGCCCAGTCCTCCCTCTGTTATTGGGATGTATAATATGGCTGACCTATATCTCACCACTGAGGGGCAGCCCAGTTCTGCCTCTGTTATTGGGATGTATAATATGGCTGCCCTATAATATCTCACCACTGAGGGGCAGCCCAGTCCTCCTTCTGTTATTTGGATGTATAATATGTCTGCTCTATAGTATCTCACCACTGAGGGGCAGCCCAGTCCTCCCTCTGTTATTGGGATGTATAATATGGCTGCTCTATAGTATATCACCACTGAGGGGCAGCCCAGTCCTCCTTCTGTTATTGGGATGTATATTATGGCTGATCTATAATACCTCACCACTGAGGGGCAGCCCAGTCCTCCCTCTGTTATTGGGATGTATAATATGGCTGCTCTATAGTATATCACCACTGAGGGGCAGCCCAGTCCTCTCTCTGTTATTGGGATGTATATTATGGCTGATCTATAATACCTCACCACTGAGGGGCAGCCCAGTCCTCCCTCTGTTATTGGGATGTATAATATGGCTGCTCTATAGTATATCACCACTGAGGGGCAGCCGAGTCCTCCTTCTGTTATTGGGATGTATACAGGTCCTTCTCAAAAAATTAGCATATAGTGTTAAATTTAATTATTTACCATAATGTAATGATTACAATTAAACTTTCATATATTATAGATTCATTATCCACCAACTGAAATTTGTCAGGTCTTTTATTGTTTTAATACTGATGATTTTGGCATACAACTCCTGATAACCCAAAAAACCTGTCTCAATAAATTAGCATATCAAGAAAAGGTTCTCCAAACGACCTATTACCCTAATCTTCTGAATCAACTAATTAACTCTAAACACATGCAAACGATACCTGAGGCTTTTATAAACTCCCTGCCTGGTTCATTACTCAAAACCCCCATCATGGGTAAGACTAGCGACCTGACAGATGTCAAGAAGGCCATCATTGACACCCTCAAGAAAGAGGGTAATACCCAGAAAGACATTTCTCAACAAATAGGCTGTTCCCAGAGTGCTGTATCAAGGCACCTCAATGGTAAGTCTGTTGGAAGGAAACAATGTGGCAGAAAACGCTGTACAACGAGAAGAGGAGACCGGACCCTGAGGAAGATTGTGGAGAAGGACCGATTCCAGACCTTGGGGAACCTGAGGAAGCAGTGGACTGAGTCTGGTGTGGAAACATCCAGAGCCACCGTGCACAGGCGTGTGCAGGAAATGGGCTACAGGTGCCGCATTCCCCAGGTAAAGCCACTTTTGAACCATAAACAGCGGCAGAGGCGCCTGACCTGGGCTACAGAGAAGCAGCACTGGACTGTTGCTAAGTGGTCCCAAGTACTTTTTTCTGATGAAAGCAAATTTTGCATGTCATTCGGAAATCAAGGTGCGAGAGTCTGGAGGAAGACTGGGGAGAAGGAAATGCCAAAATGCCTGAAGTCCAGTGTCAAGTACCCACAGTCAGTGATGGTGTGGGGTGCCATGTCAGCTGCTGGTGTTGGTCCACTGTGTTTCATCAAGGGCAGGGTCAATGCAGCTAGCTATCAGGAGATTTTGGAGCACTTCATGCTTCCATCGGCTGAAATGCTTTATGGAGATGAAGATTTCATTTTTCAGCACGACCTGGCACCTGCTCACAGTGCCAAAACCACTGGTAAATGGTTTACTGACCATGGTATTACTGTGCTCAATTGGCCTGCCAACTCTCCTGACCTGAACCCCATAGAGAATCTGTGGGATATTGTGAAGAGAAAGTTGAGAGACGCAAGACCCAACACTCTGGATGAGCTTAAGGCCGCTATTGAAGCATCCTGGGCCTCCATAACATCTCAGCAGTGTCAGAGGCTGATTGCCTCCATGCCACACCGCATTGAAGCAGTCATTTCTGCCAAAGGATTCCCGACCAAGTATTGAGTGCATAACTGAACATTATTATTTGATGTTTTTTTTGTTTGTTATTAAAAAACACTTTTATTTGATTGGATGGGTGAAATATGCTAATTTATTGAGACAGGTTTTTTGGGTTATCAGGAGTTGTATGCCAAAATCATCAGTATTAAAACAATAAAAGACCTGACAAATTTCAGTTGGTGGATAATGAATCTATAATATATGAAAGTTTAATTGTAATCATTACATTATGGTAAATAATGAAATTTAACACTATATGCTAATTTTTTGAGAAGGACCTGTAATATGGCTGCTCTATAGTATATCACCACTGAGGGACCGCCCAGTCCTCCCTCTGTTATTGGGATGTGTAATATGGCTGCTCTATAGTATCTCACCACTGAGGGGCAGCCCAGTCCTCCCTCTGTTATTGGGATGTGTAATATGGCTGCCCTATAATATCTCACCACTGAGGAACAGCCCAGTCCTCCCTCTGTTATTGGGATGTATAATATGGCTGCTCTATAATATCTCCCCACTGAGGGGCAGCCCAGTCCTCCCTCTGTTATTGGGATGTGTAATATGGCTGCCCTATAATATCTCACCACTGAGGAACAGCCCAGTCCTCCCTCTGTTATTGGGATGTATAATATGGCTGCCCTATAGTATCTCACCACTGAGGGGCAGCCCAGTCTTCCCTCTGTTATTGGGATGTATATTATAGCTGCTCTATAGTATATCACCACTGACGTGCAACCCAGTCCTCCCTCTGTTATTGGGATGTATAATATGGCTGCTCTATAGTATATCACCACTGAGGGGCAGCCCAGTCCTCCCTCTGTTATTGGGATGTATAATATGGCTACACTATAGTATCTCACCACTGAGGGGCAGCTCAGTCCTCTCTGTTATTGGGATGTTTAATATGGCTGCTCTATAATATCTCACCACTGAGGGGCAGCCCAGTCCTCTCTGTAATTGGGATGAATAATATGGCTGCTCTATAGTATCTCACCACTGAGGGGCAGCCCAGTCCTCCCTCTGTTATTGGGATGTATATTATGGCTGCTCTATAGTATATCACCACTGACGTGCAACCCAGTCCTCCCTCTGTTATTGGGATGTATAATATGGCTGCCCTATCATATTTCACCACTGAGGGCAGCCCAGTCCTCCCTCTGTTATTGGGATGTATAATATGGCTACACTATAATATCTCACCACTGAGGGGCAGCCCAGTCCTCTCTGTTATTGGGATGAATAATATGGCTGCTCTATAGTATCTCACCACTGAGGGGCAGCCCAGTCCTCCCTCTGTTATTGGGATGTATAATATGGCTGCTCTATAATATCTCGCCACTGAGGGGCAGCCCAGTCCTCCCTCTGTTATTGGGATGTATAATATGGCTGCCCTATAATATCTCACCACTGAGGGGCAGCCCAGTTCTGCCTCTGTTATTGGGATGTATAATATGGCTGCCCTATAATATCTCACCACTGAGGGGCAGCCCAGTCCTCCTTCTGTTATTGGGATGTATAATATGGCTGCTCTATAGTATATCACCACTGAGGGGCAGCCCAGTCCTCCTTCTGTTATTGGGATATATAATATGGCTGCCCTATAATACCTCACCACTGAGGGGCAGCCCAGTCCTCCCTCTGTTATTGGAATGTATATTATGGCTGATCTATAATACCTCACCACTGAGGGGCAGCCCAGTCCTCCCTCTGTTATTGGGATGTATAATATGGCTGCCCTATAATATCTCACCACTGAGGGGCAGCACAGTCCTCCCTCTGTTATTGGGATGTATAATATGGCTGCCCTATAATATCTCACCACTAAGGGGCAGCCCAGTCCTCCCTCTGTTATTGGGATGTATAATATGGCTGCCCTATACTATCTCACCACTGAGGGGCAGCCCAGTCCTCCCTCTGTTATTGGGATGTATAATATGGCTGCTCTATAGTATATCACCACTGAGAGGCAGCCCAGTCCTCCCTCTGTTATTGGGATGTATAATATGGCTGCCCTATAATATCTCACCACTGAGGGGCAGCCCAGTCCTCCCTCTGTTATTGGGATGTATAATATGGCTGACCTATAATATCTCACCACTGAGGGGCAGCCCAGTTCTGCCTCTGTTATTGGGATGTATAATATGGCTACACTATAATATCTCACCACTGAGGGGCAGCCCAGTCCTCTCTGTTATTGGGATGAATAATATGGCTGCTCTATAGTATCTCACCACTGAGGGGCAGCTCAGTCCTCCCTCTGTTATTGGGATGTATAATATGGCTGCCCTATAATATCTCACCACTGAGGGGCAGCCCAGTCCTCCTTCTGTTATTGGGATGTATAATACGGCTGCTCTATAGTATATCACCACTGAGGGGCAGCCCAGTCCTCCTTCTGTTATTGGGATATATAATATGGCTGCCCTATAATACCTCACCACTGAGGGGCAGCCCAGTCCTCCCTCTGTTATTGGAATGTATATTATGGCTGACCTATAATACCTCACCACTGAGGGGCAGCCCAGTCCTCCCTCTGTTATTGGGATGTATAATATGGCTGCCCTATAATATCTCACCACTGAGGAACATCCCAGTCCTCCCTCTGTTATTGGGATGTATATTATGGCTGATCTATAGTACCTCACCACTGACGTGCAACCCAGTCCTCCCTCTGTTATTGGGATGTATAATATGGCTGCTCTATAGTATCTCACCACTGAGGGGCAGCCCAGTCCTCCCTCTGTTATTGGGATGTATATTATGGAAGCCCTATAATATCTCACCACTGAGGGGCAGCCCAGTCCTCCCTCTGTTATTGGAATATATATTATGGCTGCTCTATAATATCTCACCACTGAGGGGCAGCCCAGTCCTCCCTCTGTTATTGGGATGTATTATATGGCTGCCCTATAATATCTCACCACTGAGGGGCAGCCCAGTCCTCCTTCTGTTATTGGGATGTATTATATGGCTGCCCTATAATATCTCACCACTGAGGGGCAGCCCAGTCCTCCTTCTGTTATTGGGATGTATAATATGGCTGACCGATAATATCTCACCACTGAGAGGCAGCCCAGTCCTCCCTCTGTTATTGGAATATATATTATGGCTGCTCTATAATATCTCACCACTGAGGGGCAGCCCAGTCCTCCCTCTGTTATTGGGATGTATTATATAGCTGCCCTATAATATCTCACCACTGAGGGGCAGCCCAGTCCTCCTTCTGTTATTGGGATGTATTATATGGCTGCCCTATAATATCTCACCACTGAGGGGCAGCCCAGTCCTCCTTCTGTTATTGGGATGTATAATATGGCTGACCGATAATATCTCACCACTGAGAGGCAGCCCAGTCCTCCCTCTGTTATTGGAATATATATTATGGCTGCTCTATAATATCTCACCACTGAAGGGCAGCCCAGTCTTCCCTCTGTTATCGGGATGTATATTATTGCTGCTCTATAAAATCTCACCACTGAGGGGCAGCCCAGTCCTCCCTCTGTTATTGGGATGTATATTATTGCTGCTCTATAGTATCTCACCACTGAGGGGCAGCCCAGTCCTCATTCTGTTAATGGGATGTAAAGTATGGCTGCCCTATAATATCTCACCACTGAGGGGCAGCCCAGTCCTCTCTCTGTTATTGGGATGTATAATATGGCAGCCCTATAATATCTCACCACTGAGGGGCAGCCCAGTTCTGCCTCTGTTATTGGGATGTATAATATGGCTGCCCTATAATATCTCACCACTGAGGGGCAGCCCAGTCCTCCCTCTGTTATTGGGATGTATATTATTGCTGCTCTATAATATCTCACCACTGAGAGGCAGCCCAGTCCTCCCTCTGTTATTGGGATGTATAATATGGCTGACCTATAATATCTCACCACTGAGGGGCAGCCCAGTTCTGCCTCTGTTATTGGGATGTATAATATGGCTACACTATAATATCTCACCACTGAGGGGCAGCCCAGTCCTCCCTCTGTTATTGGGATGTATAATATGGCTGCCCTATAATATCTCACCACTGAGGGGCAGCCCAGTCCTCCCTCTGTTATTGGGATGTATTATATGGCTGCCCTATAATATCTCACCACTGAGGGGCAGCCCAGTCCTCCTTCTGTTATTGGGATGTATAATATGGCTGACCGATAATATCTCACCACTGAGAGGCAGCCCAGTCCTCCCTCTGTTATTGGAATATATATTATGGCTGCTCTATAATACCTCACCACTGAGGGGCAGCCCAGTCCTCCCTCTGTTATTGGGATGTATTATATGGCTGCTCTATAAAATCTCACCACTGAGGGGCAGCCCAGTCCTCCCTCTGTTATTGGGATGTATATTATTGCTGCTCTATAGTATCTCACCACTGAGGAGCAGCCCAGTCCTCATTCTGTTAATGGGATGTAAAGTATGGCTGCCCTATAATATCTCACCACTGAGGGGCAGCCCAGTCCTCCCTCTGTTATTGGGATGTATAATATGGCTGCCCTATAATATCTCACCACTGAGGGGCAGCCCAGTTCTGCCTCTGTTATTGGGATGTATAATATGGCTGCCCTATAATATCTCACCACTGAGGGGCAGCCCAGTCCTCCCTCTGTTATTGGGATGTATATTATTGCTGCTCTATAATATCTCACCACTGAGGGGCAGCCCAGTCCTCCCTCTGTTATTGGGATGTATAATATGGCTGCTCTGTAGTATCTCACCACTGAGGGGCAGCCCAGTCCTCCCTCTGTTATTGGGATGTATAATATGGCTGCTCTGTAGTATCTCATACTGAGGGACAGCCCAGTCCTCCCTCTGTTATTGGGATGTATATTATGGGTGCTCTATAATATCTCACCAATGATGGGCAGCCCAGTCCTCCCTCTGTTATTGGGATGTATAATATGGCTTCTCTATAGTATCTCACCACTGAGAGGCAGCCCAGTCCTCATTCTGTTAATGGGATGTAAAGTATGGCTGCCCTATAATATCTCACCACTGAGGGGCAGCCCAGTTTTCCCTCTGTTATTGGGATGTATAATATGGCTGACCTGTAATATCTCACCACTGAGGGGCAGCCCAGTCCTCCTTCTGTTATTGGGATGTATAATATGGCTGCTCTATAATATCTCACCACTAAGGGGCAGCCCAGTCCTCCATCTGTTATTGGGATGTATAATATGGCTGCTCTATAGTATCTCACCACTGAGGGGCAGCCCAGTCCTCATTCTGTTAATGGGATGTAAAGTATGGCTGCCCTATAATATATCACCACTGAGGGGCAGCCCAGTCCTCCTTCTGTTATTAGGATGTATAATATGGCTGCTCTATAGTATCTCACCACTGAGGGGCAGCCCAGTCCTCATTCTGTTAATGGGATGTAAAGTATGGCTGCCCTATAATATCTCACCACTGAGGGGCAGCCCAGTCCTCATTCTGTTAATGGGATGTAAAGTATGGCTGCCCTATAATATCTCACCACTGAGGGGCAGCCCAGTCCTCCCTCTGTTATTGGGATGTATTATGTCTGCCCTATAGTATCTCACCACTGAGAGGCAGCCCAGTCCTCCCTCTGTTATTGGAATATATATTATGGCTGCTCTATAATATCTCACCACTGAGGGGCAGCCCAGTCCTCCCTCTGTTATTGGGATGTATAATATGGCTGCCCTATAGTATCTCACCACTGAGGGGTAGCCCAGTCCTCTCTCTGTTATTGGGATGTATATTATGGCTGCCCTATAATACCTCACCACTGAGGGGCAGCCCAGTCCTCCCTCTGTTATTGGGATGTATAATATGGCTGCTCTATAGTATGTCACCACGAAAGGGCAGCCCAGTCCTCCCTCTGTTACTGGGATGTATAATATGGCTGCTCTATAATATTTCACCACTGAGGGGCAGCCCAGTCCTCCCTCTTTTACTGGTATGTATAATATGGCTGCCCTATAGTATCTCACCACTGAGGGGCAGCCCAGTCCTCCCTCTGTTATTGGGATGTATAATATGGCTGCTCTATAATATCTCCCCACTAAGGTGCAGCCCAGTCCTCTCTCTGTTATTGGGATGTATAATATGGCTGCTCTATAATATCTCCCCACTGAGGGGCAGCCCAGTCCTCCCTCTGTTATTGGGATGTATAATATGGCTGCTCTATAATATCTCCCCACTGAGGGGCAGCCCAGTCCTCCCTCTGTTATTGGGATGTATAATATGGCTGCTCTATAATATCTCACCAATGAGGGGCAGCCCAGTCCTCCCTCTGTTATTGGGATGTATAATATGGCTGCCCTATAATATCTCACCACTGAGGGGCAGCCCAGTCCTCCTTCTGTTATTGGGATGTATAATATGGCTGCTCTATAGTATATCACCACTGAGGGGCAGCCCAGTCCTCCTTCTGTTATTGGGATATATAATATGGCTGCCCTATAATACCTCACCACTGAGGGGCAGCCCAGTCCTCCCTCTGTTATTGGGATGTATAATATGACTGCTCTATAGTATATCACCACTGAGGGGCAGCCCAGTCCTCCCTCTGTTATTGGGATGTATAATATGGCTGCTCTATAATATCTCACCACTAAGGGGCAGCCCAGTCCTCCATCTGTTATTGGGATGTATAATATGGCTGCCCTATAATATCTCACCACTAAGGGGCAGCCCAGTCCTCCCTCTGTTATTGGGATGTATAATATGGCTGCCCTATAATATCTCACCACTGAGGGGCAGCCCAGTCCTCCCTCTGTTATTGGGATGTATAATATGGCTGCTCTATAGTATCTCACCACTGAGGGGCAGCCCAGTCCTCATTCTGTTAATGGGATGTAAAGTATGGCTGCCCTATAATATCTCACCACTGAGGGGCAGCCCAGTCCTCCCTCTGTTATTGGGATGTATAATATGGCTGCCCTATAATATCTCACCACTGAGGGGCAGCCCAGTTCTGCCTCTGTTATTGGGATGTATAATATGGCTGCCCTATAATATCTCACCACTGAGGGGCAGCCCAGTCCTCCTTCTGTTATTGGGATGTATAATATGGCTGACCGATAATATCTCACCACTGAGAGGCAGCCCAGTCCTCCCTCTGTTATTGGAATATATATTATGGCTGCTCTATAATATCTCACCACTGAGGGGCAGCCCAGTCCTCCCTCTGTTATTGGGATGTATAATATGGCTGCTCTATAATATCTCACCACTGAGGGGCAGCCCAGTCCTCTTCCTGTTATTGGGATGTATATTATGGCTGCTCTATATTATCTCACCACTGAGGGGCAGCCCAGTCCTCCCTCTGTTATTGGGATGAATAATATGGCTGCCCTATAATAGCTCACCACTGAAGGACAGCCCAGTCCTCCCTCTGTTATTGGGATGTATAATATGGCTGCTCTATAGTATATCACCACTGAGGGGCAGCCCAGTCCTCCCTCTGTTATTGGGATGTATAATATGGCTGCTCTATAGTATCTCACCACTGAGGGGCAGCCCAGTCCTCTCTCTGTTATTGGAATGTATATTATGGCTGCCCTATAATATCTCACCATTGAGGGGCAGCCCAGTCCTCCCTCTGTTATTGGGATGTATATTATGGCTGCCCTATAATAACTTCTCACTGAGGGGCAGCCCAGTCCTCCTTCTGTTATTGGGATGTATAATATGGCTGCTCTATAGTATATCACCACTGAGGGGCAGCCCAGTCCTCCTTCTGTTATTGGGATATATAATATGGCTGCCCTATAATACCTCACCACTGAGGGGCAGCCCAGTCCTCCCTCTGTTATTGGGATGTATAATATGACTGCTCTATAGTATATCACCACTGAGGGGCAGCCCAGTCCTCCCTCTGTTATTGGGATGTATAATATGGCTGCTCTATAATATCTCACCACTAAGGGGCAGCCCAGTCCTCCATCTGTTATTGGGATGTATAATATGGCTGCCCTATAATATCTCACCACTAAGGGGCAGCCCAGTCCTCCCTCTGTTATTGGGATGTATAATATGGCTGCCCTATAATATCTCACCACTGAGGGGCAGCCCAGTCCTCCCTCTGTTATTGGGATGTATAATATGGCTGCTCTATAGTATCTCACCACTGAGGGGCAGCCCAGTCCTCATTCTGTTAATGGGATGTAAAGTATGGCTGCCCTATAATATCTCACCACTGAGGGGCAGCCCAGTCCTCCCTCTGTTATTGGGATGTATAATATGGCTGCCCTATAATATCTCACCACTGAGGGGCAGCCCAGTTCTGCCTCTGTTATTGGGATGTATAATATGGCTGCCCTATAATATCTCACCACTGAGGGGCAGCCCAGTCCTCCTTCTGTTATTGGGATGTATAATATGGCTGACCGATAATATCTCACCACTGAGAGGCAGCCCAGTCCTCCCTCTGTTATTGGAATATATATTATGGCTGCTCTATAATATCTCACCACTGAGGGGCAGCCCAGTCCTCCCTCTGTTATTGGGATGTATAATATGGCTGCTCTATAATATCTCACCACTGAGGGGCAGCCCAGTCCTCTTCCTGTTATTGGGATGTATATTATGGCTGCTCTATATTATCTCACCACTGAGGGGCAGCCCAGTCCTCCCTCTGTTATTGGGATGAATAATATGGCTGCCCTATAATAGCTCACCACTGAAGGACAGCCCAGTCCTCCCTCTGTTATTGGGATGTATAATATGGCTGCTCTATAGTATATCACCACTGAGGGGCAGCCCTGTCCTCCCTCTGTTATTGGGATGTATAATATGGCTGCTCTATAGTATCTCACCACTGAGGGGCAGCCCAGTCCTCTCTCTGTTATTGGAATGTATATTATGGCTGCCCTATAATATCTCACCATTGAGGGGCAGCCCAGTCCTCCCTCTGTTATTGGGATGTATATTATGGCTGCCCTATAATAACTTCTCACTGAGGGGCAGCCCAGTCCTCCCTCTGTTATTGGAATGTATATTATGGATGCCCTATAATATCTCACCACTGAGGGGCAACCCAATCCTCCCTTTGTTATTGGGATGTATAATATGGATGCCCTATAATAACTTCTCACTGAGTGGCAGCCCAGTCTTCCCTCTGTTATTGGGATGTATATTATGGATGCCCTATAATATCTCACCACTGAGGGGCAGCCCAATCCTCCCTTTGTTATTGGGATGTATAATATGGCTGCTCTATAATATTTCACCACTGAGGGGCAGCCCAGTCCTCCCTCTGTTATTGGGATTTTGTAATATGGCTGCCCTATAGTATATATATAATTAGTTCACTGGCACAGGGAGCAGCCGGATAGGCTCTTCACAGTGAAAAAGCCTCTTGAGGTAAAATACCCCTTTTGTGCGGATCTTATGAAGGATTGGGCGGAGTCTCCGCTAGTGGTCCCTCCGGTGTCGAGTCTAGCATCTAAAACACTTTTATCATTGCCAGACGGGGCCTTAATTAAAAATCCCATAGACCGACTGAGAACCTTGCTTCCTCTGTTTATGAAACCTCAGGCTCCGCTGTCTCCTCATCTTTTGCCGTGCCATGGGTCGCAAAGGCAGTGGTTTTCTGGGCGGATACCCTTGCCAAATCTATTCATGACAGGGCGGTTCCATCAAAAGCAGCAGATCTCGTCAAGCAAATTTTCATGGCAGGGGACTATGTGATGCACATATCCCTATATGCAGCGAATTGCGTTGCACTTACAGTTTTAAACGCCATTACTATCAGAATAGCTCTGTGGTTTAGAGTGGTGAGCATAATCCGCTTCTAAAAAGTCCCTAATCTCTCTGCCTTACCAGAGGGGGTGACTGGAGAAAGGTTGGACCAGCTTAGCTCTGACGCTACAGGAGGGATAAGCAAATTTTTCCCGCAGCAAAAGGTTAGACAGCCTTTTCAGCGTCAGCAACAGTTTTGTGTCCGGTCCATTCGCAGCAACCCGTTTTGGTCTACCTCCACAGCCTTGTCAGGATCGGGGCACTCGCCGCGTAGAGACAGAGGTTCCTCGGTCTCATTAAGACCCAACCAGTCTTGGAAGGGTCAGCCTAAGCAATCCAGATTTAAGGGAACCAAGTCCCATAGATTGTCCACACATTGACTCGCGGGCTTATCCAGTCGACACCACCAAAGTAGGCAGCCGTCTGCTTCTGTTTCGTAATGTCTGGCTTTCCGTTGTTCACAACGAATGGGTCAGAGACCTGGTGCCTTCCGGATACAAAATAGAATATTCCGTTAGTCCTCTGGCACGGTTTTTCCCCTCTCGTCTCCCAAAATCAGAGGCTCGGGCGCGAGCCCGTTACTGTGCCATCGATTCTCTGCGTCAAGATGGGGCCATTATCCCAGTTCCAGAAAATGAGAGGTTCAAGGGGTTGTATTCAAACCTTTTTGTCGTTCTAAAGAAGGATGGAGCAGTGCAGCCCATTCTGGATCTAAAACTGCTACACAAGTATGTCAGGGTCCGACACTTCTAGATGGAATCCCTCCGTTCGGTCATTACCTCGATGGAAAAAGGGGAGTTCCTGGAATCCATTGACATCAGGGATGCTTATCTCCACATTCCAATTTTTTCACCGCATCAGAAGTTCCTGCGTTTTGCCATTCGTAGGGACCATATCCAATTCACGGTCTTGCCCATCGACCTCGCCACCGCACCCAGTGTATTTACGAAGGTTATGGCGACCGACATATCCATTCTGCACTCCCAGGGAGTGGTCGTTTTGCCATATTTGGACGACCACCTCATCAAGGGACCATCTTTCCAAGCCTACGCAAAGTGCGTGCTCATTACCTTGGATACCCTTTATCGCCTGAGCTGGCTGATAAACTTGAACAAGTCCTCTCCCATTCCAGCTCAGCGTATCTCCTTTCTAGGGATGATCCTGGATACTTCCCAGGGGTTGGTGATTCTCCCTCAAAACAAGGTAACCCGAGTGCTTTGTCGTTCATTTCCTCATTCCATTCGCTTCGATATGAGGGTACTGGAAAAATGGTAGCAGCAATGGAAGCTGTTCCCTTTGCACAACTACAGCTCCGCCCCTTACAACAGACGCTTCTGGAAATTTGGGACAGGAGTCCATTGTCTCTTGACCTGCCATGTCATCTGTCTCCGCAGGTCAGGCAAGCGATCAGCTGGTGGATGGTGAAATCGTTGTTCAACCCGAGAGTCTGTTCTCCCGGTCCAATGGCTGGTGGTAACTACCGACACCAGTCTCTTCTGCTGGGGAGCGATCTTTCAACATCACACTGCTCAGGGGCGCTGGGCGAATCGGGAGTCGAGGCTCCCGATAAACGTCCTGGAGATCCAAGGGATAAGGCTTGCCCTGAGGCATTTCCATCCTCTTCTGCCGGGTCACCCCATTCGGATTCAATCAGACAATGCCACAGCGGTGACATATATCAGTCATCAAGGGGGTACCGCAGCAGAGCTGCAATGCTTAGGGTTACCCATATTCTCCGTTGGGTCGATAGGAACCACTCGGTAATTTCAGCAGTGCATATCTCAGGTGTGGAAAACTGGGCGGCAGAATTTCTCAGCTGTCAGGGTCTCGCCTCAGGACAGTTGGAACTTCATCCGGAGGTTTTCCAACAGATCTGTGTTCGTTGGTGGACTCTGGATGTGGATCTGATGGCTTCCAGATTGAACGCCAATGTACACACCTTCTTAACTCGGGATCCAAAGGCCCTCGGGGTGGGTGCACTTGTCACTTCGTGGCATCAGTAACATCTTCCGTATGCATTTCCTCCACTTCCTTTACTTCCAAGGGTCATCAGGAACATCAAGACTGAGGGGGTTCCACTAATCCTAGTCGCCCCAGATTGGCCACGCCACACGTGGTAGGCTGAGTTAGTGCAGCTCGTCGCCGACGTTCCCGGTTGCCTGCCAGATCGGCCAGATCTGCACTGCCAAGGTCCGATTTGCCATCAGAACACAGGGGCCCTGCGTTTAACGGCTTGGCTGTTGAAGCCTGTGTTCTATCTCAAGTTGGGTTCTCTCAAAAAGTGGTTTCCACCATGATTAGTGCTCGGAAATTGGCATTTGTTCACATCTATCTCCGCACCTGGAAAACCTTTTTCACATGGTGCAGAGACCGTGGACGTCGTCCTCTCATTTTCTCTGTTCCTTCCATTCTGGAATTTCTCTAGACCGGCTTGGATTCAGTTTGGCACTCAGTTCCCTCAAAGGCCAGATTTCAGCCTTATCCATTTTGTTCCAGCACAGGATTGCTTCAAATTTATAGCCATGAATATAGCTTAAATTCATAGCCATGAGTCTGACCAGACGTGTCTGACCATCTTAGAAATTGCATTTTTAAATTGCAGTTTTTTAATTGCTATGAATTAGACTAGAATTCCATGGGGCATTTGAGCATTCATCACTGCTGTACTTTCATCATCCTCATCACCACCTGTATCCTCTAATCAAGCTGTTTTGTCTACCCACAGGTATGCTGCTGTCCATCTACTCTGCCTTTCCTGCAATGTGTGTTTATGTGAACTGCATATAATTCCCACCTGGTATGCTGCTGTCCATCTACTCTGCCTTTCCTGCAATGTGTGTTTATGTGAACTGCATATAATTCCCACCTGGTATGCTGCTGTCCATCTACTCTGCCTTTCCTGCAATGTGTGTTTATGTGAACTGCATATAATTCCCACCTGGTATGCTGCTGTCCATCTACTCTGCCTTTCCTGCAATGTGTGTTTATGTGAACTGCATATAATTCCAACCTGGTATGCTGCTGTCCATCTACTCTGCCTTTCCTGCAATGTGTGTTTATGTGAACTGCATATAATTCCCACCTGGTATGCTGCTGTCCATCTACTCTGCCTTTCCTGCAATGTGTGTTTATGTGAACTGCATATAATTCCCACCTGGTATGCTGCTGTCCATCTACTCTGCCTTTCCTGCAATGTGTGTTTATGTGAACTGCATATAATTCCAACCTGGTATGCTGCTGTCCATCTACTCTGCCTTTCCTGCAATGTGTGTTTATGTGAACTGCATATAATTCCCACCTGGTATGCTGCTGTCCATCTACTCTGCCTTTCCTGCAATGTGTGTTTATGTGAACTGCATATAATTCCCACCTGGTATGCTTTGCTTACCCATTGTTTTCTATCCATTCGTATTTCACTTCCCTTGCTTCTTGCTTGCATACCTGAGTGGCCATCTACCCCACCCCCTCTTTATGACCTGGCTTAACTGTGAACATGTGCTCTAGACACACACGCCCACATCCTCCCTCTCAGCTGTGAGCCCTTAGGTGCACATAAATTCATATCCATGAATCTGACCAGATGTGTCTGACCATCTTAGAAATTGCATTTTTAAATTGCAGTTTTTTAATTGCTATGAATTAGACTAGAATTGGACTGGAATTGACTGGAAGGTAAAGGAATAGAAAACCACTATAATGTTTCGGTTTCTTTTCACATTCACCCCCATACTACTCTATTTCTTCCTATCTCCTGTAGTCCCTCCACCCAGTAAAGAACTAGTCATTTCTCCCTCCATCCTCCCCAGTCATCTCACCTCCTCCACAGAACTATTCCTCCACATACAATCCTTTCTCGCCAGGCACACACGGCCACATCATGACCTATCCAGCTCACACCTTCTAACGCTCTGTCTGCTGCTCCTCATTGCTGGCGACATATCCCCAAATCCTGGCCCTCCTCATCACATCCCCACACTCATTTCTAATCCCCTGCCACGATCCTCTACACGTCCTCGCAACCACAGTAACCTCATACCCATTCATCCTGCCCCCACTCCCCCAATTTCCCTATCTGGAGCACTATGGAACGCACGCTCTGTCTGCAATAAACTTCCATTTATCCATGACCTCTTTATCAATAACAAACTCTCCTTCCTCGGCATCACTGAAACCTGGCTCACCCCTTCTGACACAGCCTCCCCTGCGGCACTCTCTTACGGTGGCTTCCACCTTTCTCACACACCCCGCCCCAGCAGCAAGCATGGCGGAGGAGTTGGTTTTCTCCTGTCAGATAACTGCTCCTTCACCCCAATCCCACTGCCACCCTCTGTTATCCTCCCTTCCTTTGAGGTGCACTCTGTGCGCATCTACTCCCCCTCCAACCTCCAACTGGCTGTCATCTACCGTCCCCCAGGGCCAGCCACCACCTTCTTCGACCACTTCACCACCTGGCTACTCCACTTCCTCGCCGCTGACATCCCCACTATCATCATGGGCGACTTCAACATCCCCATTGACACTTCCCTCTCAGCTGCCACTAAACTTCTATCTCTCACTTCCTCCTTTGGCCTCACTCAATGGTCTTCTACAGCCACCCACAAAGATGGTCACACACTGGACCTCATTCTCACCCGCCTCTGCTCCCTATCTAACCTCTCAAACTCACCTCTTCCTCTTTCTGACCACAACCTACTTACATTCTCTTCCCTTTCCACTCCTTGTCTACAACCCCCACCCCACAAACTCTCACACCCTCGCAGAAATCTTAAACACCTTGATCTTCACTCACTCTCTGAATCCCTCCTCCCTCTCACAGACATAAGCTCCCTACACAATGCGGATGATGCTGCCACTCTATATAACACCACAATAGCTGCAGCTTTGGAATCTCTTGCCCCTCTCACACATACCAAAGCTCGCAAAATCAACAGACAACCCTGGCACACCAGCATGACAAAAGAACTGAGGCGAGCTTCCAGAGCTGCTGAGCGCAGATGGAAAAGATCCCACTCCATCGAGCACTTCATCGCATTCAAACAGTCCCTCACTGCTTTCAAAACCATGCTCGCCACAGCAAAACAAACCTACTTCTCATCTCTCATATCCTCCCTGTCTCACAACCCCAAACAGTTATTCAACACCTTCAACTCTCTCCTCCGTCCCCCAGCACCTCCTCCCTCCCCACTCATCTCAGCTGAAGACTTCGCCTCATTTTTCAAGCAGAAAATTGAGAACATCAGAGACAATTTTAGTAAACAACCCCCAGAACCCTTCCTCCCAACTACCCAGCCCTCCACCTCCAAAACCAACTTCTCCACCATTACAGAAGACGGACTCTCCACTCTACTCTCAAGATCGCATCTCACCACCTGTGCACTTGACCCACTCCCATCCCACTTCATCCCAAACCTCACCACAGTCTTCATCCCAACCCTAACCCATCTCTTTAACCTATCACTAACAACTGGCATTTTCCCCTCAAGCTTTAAACATGCCACAATCACACCTATCCTCAAAAAGCCCTCTCTTGACCCATCCTCTGTATCTAGCTATCGCCCTATATCACTTCTCCCCTTTGCCTCAAAACTACTGGAACAACATGTCCATATTGAACTGTCCTCCCATCTATCTTCCTGCTCCTTCTTCGACCGCTTTCAATCAGGCTTCCGGTCACACCACTCCACTGAAACTGCCCTAACTAAGGTCACCAATGACCTATTAACCGCCAAGAGCAAGCGACACTACTCTGTCCTCCTCCTCCTGGACCTGTCCTCTGCCTTTGACACAGTGGACCATTCCCTGCTGCTGCAGACCCTCTCATCCCTTGGCATCACAGAATTGGCCCTATCCTGGATCTCATCATACCTAACTGACCGTACATTCAGCGTCTCCCACTCACACACCACCTCCTCACCTCGCCCCCTATCTGTCGGAGTCCCGCAAGGTTCAGTTCTAGGACCCCTGCTCTTCTCCATCTACACCTTTGGCCTGGGACAGCTCATAGAATCTCACGGCTTTCAGTATCATCTCTATGCTGACGACACACAGATCTACATCTCTGGACCAGATATCACCTCCCTACTAACCAGAATCCCTCAATGTCTGTCTGCTATTTCATCCTTCTTCTCCACTAGATTTCTAAAACTTAACATGGACAAAACAGAATTCATCATCTTTCCCCCATCTCACGCGATCTCCCCAACGAACCTATCCATTACAGTAAACGGCTGCCCACTCTCCCCAGTCCCACAAGCCCGCTGTCTTGGGGTAATCCTTGACACTGATCTCTCCTTTAAACCACATATCCAAACCCTTTCCACTTCCTGCCGCCTCCAACTCAAAAATATTTCACGGATCCGCACATTCCTAAACCAAGAAACTGCAAAGACCCTAGTCCATGCCCTCATCATCTCCCGCCTTGACTACTGTAACCTCCTGCTCTGTGGCCTCCCCTCTAACACTCTTGCACCCCTCCAATCTATTCTAAACTCTGCTGCCCGACTAATCCACCTGTCCCCCCGCTATTCCCCGGCCTCTCCCCTCTGTCAATCCCTGCACTGGCTCCCCATCACCCAGAGACTCCAGTACAAAAGCCTAACCATGACATATAAAGCCATCCACAACCTGTCTCCTCCATACATCTGTGACCTCGTCTCCCGGTACTTTCCTGCACGCAACCTCCGATCCTCACAAGATCTCCTTCTCTACTCCCCTATTATCTCCTCTTCCCACAATTGCATACAAGATTTCTCTCGTGCATCCCCCCTACTCTGGAATGCTCTACCACAACATATCAGACTCTCGCCTACCATCGAAACCTTCAAAAAGAACCTGAAGACCCACCTCTTCCGACAAGCCTACAACCTGCAGTAACCACCGATTGACCAAACCGCTGCACGGCCAGCTCTACCCTCACCTACTGTATCCTCACCCATCCCTTGTAGATTGTGAGCCCTCGCGGGCAGGGTCCTCTCTCCTCCTGTACCAGTTGTGACTTGTATTTTTCAAGATTATTGTACTTGTTTTATTATGTATACCCCTCCTCACATGTAAAGCGCCATGGAATAAATGGCGCTATAATAATAAATAATAATAATAATAATTTGCAAGTGAGGACTTTCATTCAGGGGGTGTCCCATGTGATACCTCCCTATAGAATGCCGTTAGAGGCCTAGGATCTTTACTTGGCCTTGGGTGCGTTTCAGGAGATGGCTTTCGAACCATTGCAGGACATCTCGTTGACCGTTCTGTCTTGGAAAGTCACCTTTCTTGTAGCAGTAACATCTATCAGATGAGTCTCGAAGCTAGCCGACCTGTCCTGTCGAGCGCCTTTTCTAATTTTTCACCAGGACAAGGTGGTTCTCAGACCGTCTCCGTCTTTTTTGCCCAAGGTGGTTTCATCTTTCCACCTTACGAGGACATTGTTCTTCCCTCTTTTTGTCCAGCGCCAATACATTGGGTTGAAAGAGACCTTCACACCCTGGATGTAGTGAGGGCTTTCAGGAGGTAGGTTTCGAGGACAGCACCCTTCCTTATGTCGGCGCCCTATTTGTGCTTCCTGAGAGTCACAGGATGGGTTTAGCCGCTTCGAAGGCCACAATAGCCAGATGGATTTGTTCGGCTATTCCGGAGTCCTACCGTGTCAGAGGCAAGTCTATCCTAGCGGGGATTAAGGCACACTCGGTCGGTGGGCGCTTCTTGGGCCATTCAGCATCATGCTTCGGCAGAACAGGTCTGCTAGGCTGCAACTTGGTCCAGCCTGCACACATTTGGGAAGCACTATAATATTCATACTCAGACTTCTGCAGATGCGGCACTTGGCAGACGTATTCTGCTAGTGGCTGTAGCGCATCTTTAGTCTGTTGGTACGTGGGGTTCCATTGGTTATGTTCTTCCCCACCCAGGGGCTGCTTTGGGACTTGCCATGGTTCTGTGTCCCCCAATGAGGTGAAGGAGAAATAGGGATTTTTGTGTACTCACCGTAAAATCCTTTTCTCTGAGCCATTCATTGCGGGACACAGTACCCACCCTGTTAGCCCTTTTGGCTTGGTTTAGTTTTTTCCCTAGTTTGATGTGTTGTACTCTATGATGTTATTGATCTCCTACTGCTTTTGCACTGAACTCGTTCACTTGGAGCCAGCATGAGGGTGTATATTGCAGGGGAGGAGCTAACTCTTTTTGTCTCAACATAGTGGAGGCCTACTCGCCACAGCAGCATAACACAAATGGTTATGTGTCCCCCAATGAGTGACTCTGAGAAAAGGATTTTACGGTGAGTACTAAAAAATCTCTATTTTTTCAGAATTTTTATAGTCAATGGGGTCTGGGGGGCATTTTTGGGGGGTCAAAACTTTTGGGGTGCCTTGAAAATGCCCTCCTAAATTTTACACCTCAGGTGGACTAGACCTAGTGGTACTCTATACACCCTGAAGATTTGGAGTTGATAGCCCCAAACCGGGCTAAGCAGGACCCCCCCAAATTAACCCTGCTTAAACATTACGGTGCAAAGATAAAATCACCTTGGGCAAAAAAGTCGGAGACGGTCTAAGAACCATTTTGTCCTCGTGAAAATTTAGAAAGGACGCTCGACAGGACAGGGCGGCTAGCTTCGAGATTAGTCTGATAGATGTCACTGCTACAAGAAAGGCGACTTTCCAAGACAGAATGGTCAACGAGATGTCCTGCAATAGTTCGAAAGGTGTCTCCTGAAGAGTTCCCTAGACCAACTTAAGATCCCAGGCATCTAACGGCATTCTATAGGGGGGTAACACATGGGAGACCCCCTGAAAGTCCTCACTTAAAAATTTGAAGCAATTCTGAGCTGGAACAAAACTGATAAGGCGGAAATCTGGCCTTTGAGGGTACGGATTTCCAAACCTGAATACAAGCTGGTCTGGAGAAATTCCAGAATGGAGGGAACAGAGAAAAGGAGAAGAGTATGTCCACGGTCCCTGCACCATGTGAAAAAGGTTTTCCAGGTGCGGTGATAGATGCGAGCAGATGCCGGGTTCCAAGCACTAATCATGGTGAAAACCACTTGTTGAGAGAACCCAGATTGAGTTAGAACCCAGGCTTCAACAGCCAAGCTGTTAAACACAGGGCCCCTGAGTTCTGGTGGCAAATCGGACCTTGGCAGTGCAGACCTGGCCGATCTGGCAGATGTCAGGGAACGTCGGCGACGAGCTGCACTAACGCTGCATGCCACGCGTGGCATGGCCAATCTCGGGCGACTAGGATTAGTGGAACCCCCTCAGTTTTAATCTTCCTGATGACCCCGGAAGTAAAGGAAGCAGAGGAAACACATACGGAAGATGGAACTGATGCCACAGAGTGACAAGTGCATCCACCCCGATGGCCTTTGGATCTCGAGACCGAGCTATGAAGTTGTGTACCTTGGCGTTCAACCTGAAAGCCATCAGATCCACATTCGGACTCCCCCAATGAACACAACTGTTGTAAGACCTTCGGATGAAATTCCCACTCTTTTGAGGCGAGACTAACGGGAAATTATTTTTGTATCTGGAAGACACCAGGTCTCAGACCCATTTGTCGTGAATAACGGAAAGCCAGACATGAGGAAACAGAAGCAGACAGCCACCTAATTTGGTGGTGACGACCACCTCATTGTGTGGAGAATCTGTGACTTGGTTCCCTTAAGTCTGGATTGCCTAGGCCAACCCTTCCAAGACTAGTTCGGTCTAAATGAGACCCGGGAACCTCAGACTCTACATGGCTAGCTCCCCGATCTTTACGAGGCTGTGGAGGTAGACCAAAACGGGTTGCTGCGAAAGGACCAGAAATGAAACTGTTGCTGATGCTGAAAAGGCCGTCTAACCTTTTCCTGCTAGAGAAATTTGCTTTTCCCTCCCGTGGCGTCGGATATAAGCTAGTCCAGCTTTTCTCCCAACAGTCTGGTAATGCAGATAGATTAGGGTCTTTTTAGAAGCGGACCTTTTAGAAGCATCTAAGCCGCAGCTCTCTTCTGATGGTAATAGCGTTTGAAGCTGCAAGTGCAGTGCATTTCGCTGCATCTAGGGATGCGGGCATCAGATAGTCCTTGGCCATGGCAATTTGCTTGGCGAGATCCACTGCCTCTGATGGAAGCGCCCTGTCCTGAATAGATTTGGCAAGGGTATCTGCCCAGAAAACCATCGCCTATGCGATCCATGCTGGTGCAAAAGATGGAGAGAGAGCGGAGCCAGAGGCTTCATAAACAGAGGGAGCAAGGTTCTCTATCTGTCGGTCTGTGGGATTTTTAATGGAAGCCCCGTCTGGCAAGGATAAAAGAGTTTTGTATGCTAGACGCGACACCGGAGAGTCCACTAGCGGAGACTCCTTCCAATCCTTCATAAGATCCGCAGAATAAGGGTATTTTGCCTCAAGAGGCTTTTTCCTGTGAAGCGCCTATTCGGACGCTCCCTGTGCCTCTGAACTATGTTCGTAGACTCCAGGTGAGTGGCCTACACCCTGTGAAATCATTTGGTCCTTTTAAAGGACACAGCGTGATCCAGTGCAAAGCTAGAGTCATCGCCATTCTTTAGCGTGTGATTGACAGCCTCAATGAGAGAATCCACAGTCATTTGAAACTCCGGAGAGTCCGGATCCAGAGATGCCTCTGACTCATATTCAGAGTCTTGTTTGCTGCAAACCCCCTGGTGAGGGTGAGCGGGAAACGGAACTTCGGGATGCTGAAGGGCGCGAATGCTCTGGTGAGGTACTGCTGATGAGGTTTTTGGATGTCTGCACCCCTTTTAAGTGTGAATGGCCCCTGCTTGACGATTGCTCCCTTGTAAAGGAGGAGTCTCCCAACGCAAACAAGTTGCTACCCCGATATGATATAAGACTAATGAAAACACATAGTTACCCAAAGTCCAAACTGCCACAACGTACCCCCTGACGCGCGTTTCGAGAATCTCTTCCTCAGAGGGGGTGCAGCCCTTTGGTATGCTCTTGGTCCATATGCATATGCACTTTTTCATTTGATCCATTTAAGCATTGTGCTTTCTATTGAATTATTTATGGTGGTTTTTATTATTACGTATACAAGTACTAGTATTTTGCGACCTGTTGAATATCTCTGCCCAATGTTTGCTTGTTCTTTTTGTAATATGTCATCCCTTTTTTAATTATGTTTTAAATATGGTTTAATAACAATTATTTTTACACGATCTCCTTGGAGGACTTTCTTTGTAGGTTGTTCTGATTTTCACTGTTGTTGTCGCAGGTCTCGACCTACTCTTTGATGAGTCCACCGTAGAGATGACGTCACGGCACCGGAGAGATAAGACACAACACACCAAGGCTGTATCTGAAGTATCTCTAATTTTAATAAGCTTACACACACTTTTTATGCATTCTTGTGTTGGAGGCGGATTCTCCATATTATGGGCTAAGCGTCGGAGTGTATTACTCCCTTGCCTCCCTATGGTTTCGCAAACATATTTTTACACAGTACATTATTCGTTAATTTACCAAGGACATTCCCTGCTACAATCTGCAATAACAGCTAAAATGAAGAATAGTGAATAACAACGTATTTATCTGACCTTTAATAACACTTACACAAAATGGAGGCAAGCAGGATAAAATGGATCCTGCTATAACACTGTCCTCTGTGTTTGAAGTCTAGGGCATATTTTGTGCTTCTCTGTTGGCGGAGCCGCCGGAGATTGGCGCAGCCTTTAGAAATTCGGCCTACACTAGCCCGAAGCCAGGGACTAAGTTTTTGGCTTCTGCCGGTGCGGACCGCCGGAAAATGCACCACGGAGCCCCGCATTGTCCCTGCCGCTATGGAGCCCTAATGAAGCGCTAGCCGTCAACCCCCCCTGGACCCCTAGGATCCCGGCACTTACCCCAATTCCTGATGGGGTTCGCAGAGCAGGCTGCTCTGCTGCAGGTCAGAAGGATCTCCTGCAGGGAGACTGTGGTGCCGACTGATTTTTGGACTGTGCAGGGTTAAAAGGCCTCAGTCCACCACCTCTTTAATAGGGGAGTGGAGAGGAACCATCCGCCTCCTTCCATCATCCTCTTTAATCAGTGGTGATGCAGTGGGTGCTGCACTGACGCCAAAAAGGGGCCTCTGTACATCCTGTGGGTTCAATTCCTTAGGATGGGACAGGGCTGTTGTCCGGCTTGGGCCTGGCTGCACGAGGGGTACAAGGAGGCCACACTCCATGCTCCTATCTGTTGTTGGTTTGGGGGAGCGGTGCCTTTAAGGGGACCTGTCACCCCTAGAATCAGCTCAGGCATGGCAAATAGAGGTGCAGGAGGGGGTACGTGGAGGCGACACCCCACATTCTCGCCTGAAGGGTTCCGTCGCTTCTGTTTACACAGGAAAGAAGTATAAAAATGAGAAATTGACCCTGCCACGCCATTGACTTCAATGTTAAAATAGGGTAAATTTGGGGAGTCACAGCTCTGCCCAGTTTGGAGCTTTCAACCCCAAATTTTCAGGTTGTGTAGAGGAACACTTCAAGAGTGGGATAAATTATTCAGAATTTTGAGAATTTTTACACCCCTGGTCAACTAGAGCTAGTGGTACTCTACAGACCCTGAAAATTTGGGATAAATACATTCTCCCCGGGCTGAAATATGACCCCCCAAATTCGGCCTATATTTGGGCTAAAGTTACCCCAAATATTGGCTGAGTTTGGGGAGTCATATCTCGGCTCGAGGGTGGTGTATTGTCCCCAAATTTTCACGGTGTGTAGAGAATCACTAGCTCTAGTGGACCAGAGGTGTAATAATTTTGGTGGACATTTTGAGGGCACCACAAAAATGCCCCCCTTCCCCTGGCACTGTTGACTAAAAATTCTGAAAAATTACCCCACACTTGGGAAGTGTTCCTATCCATCTCCCGGCAGGAGTTCCATCTGACCTGCTGCAGAGCAACCTGCTCTGCGAACCCCATCAGGAATTGGAGTAAGTGCCGGGATCCTAGCGGTCCGGGGGGGTCGATGGCTGGTGCTTCAGGAGGGCTCCATAGTGGCAGGGACAATGCGGGGATCCGTGGTGTGTTTTTTGGCGGTCTGCGGTTGTTCTCCGGCCTAAGCCGAAAATTTAGTCCCCTGCTTCGGCCTAGTGTAGGCTGCATTCTGAATGGCTCTGCCACAGACCTGACGCTTCTCGCTGACAACGAGAGCGCCTCTCAGATCTCAGCAGCCATTTTTACTCTGCATTGCATGCCTTCCGGACAGGCGTGGGGGGACTCTGCATGCTGGCCCTTGCATTACTGCAGACCCTCTACAGCAGCAGCTCACTTCGGGACCCAGGACCTCTGTAAAGACACTGCATTAGGTGCTTCCCTGCAGTTTTTTTTCCCCAGTGCACCCAGGCTATCTATTAAAAATCATATTGGCGTACATCATGTCACAGGCTAAGACTATGTGCACACGTTGCAGATTTAGATGCGGATCCGCAGCAATTTTGGATGCACGGAATTGCATCAAATCCGCAGTGTACTGAACCAGCAATGTTAGTCATTGTGAAATTGACATTTGGTGTGCGCACATGCTGTGGAATAAAAGCACGGGATCGCAGCTTTTTTTTTTCCGCAGCATGTCAATTCTTTTTGCGGATCTCCGGTATTATATAGGGCTATAAACAAATTACACAGGCACTTCTCATCAATGAAGGATAAGATAGAAAATACCCAGAAGCAGCCGGTGATCTTTACAGGCTGTGTGTATACTTGTTGATTGCAGACTGCCAAGCTATGTAAATATACAATGATCACGGCACTAAACTGAGATTTAAAGAGGAAAAATGAGAGCAGGAAAGATATAGGGGAGCAGCTGCCTTACCCCACACAATTATCAATAACATTATTGTACTTATTTTTGATAGTAACTGTGCTAATGAGATTAGTAAAATATGGGCACTGGTGGTCGACTGGCAAGTAGCGCTGCTAAAGTGCTGCAATAAAACGAGATAATATTATTGACTACTGTGTAACATACATGAGTATCATTGAATGTAGCTAAATTGTACTTACTAGTACCAGCATTGGTGATACAGCTTGTATGCAGAAGCCCCGTACAGAGTAGGGCATAGTGATCAGCTGGTAGGTGAAGTTATGTTCAGATTGTAGTTTGCCCACAATGCCAAGACTTCCAAGAATATTGCTCAGGGTTAGGGTTCTTGGGATGTATAATATGGCTGCCCTATAATATCTCACCACTGAGAGGCAGCCCAGTCCTCCCTCTGTTATTGGGATGTATAATATGGCTGCCCTATAATATCTCCCCACTGAGGGGCAGCACAGTCCTCCTTCTGTTATTGGGATGTATAATATGCCTGCTCTATAATATCTCACCACTGAGGGGCAGCCCAGTCCTCCTTCTGTTATTGGGATGTATAATATGGCTGCTCTATAATATCTCACCACTGAGGGGCAGCCCAGTCCTCCTTCTGTTATTGGGATGTATTATATGGCTGCCCTATAATATCTCACCACTGAGGGGCAGCCCAGTCCTCCTTCTGTTATTGGGATGTATAATATGGCTGACCGATAATATCTCACCACTGAGAGGCAGCCCAGTCCTCCCTCTGTTATTGGAATATATATTATGGCTGCTCTATAATATCTCACCACTGAGGGGCAGCCCAGTCCTCCCTCTGTTATTGGGATGTATTATATGGCTGCCCTAAAATATCTCACCACTGAGGGGCAGCCCAGTCCTCCTTCTGTTATTGGGATGTATTATATGGCTGCCCTATAATATCTCACCACTGAGGGGCAGCCCAGTCCTCCTTCTGTTATTGGGATGTATAATATGGCTGACCGATAATATCTCACCACTGAGAGGCAGCCCAGTCCTCCCTCTGTTATTGGAATATATATTATGGCTGCTCTATAATATCTCACCACTGAAGGGCAGCCCAGTCTTCCCTCTGTTATCGGGATGTATAATATGGCTGCTCTATAAAATCTCACCACTGAGGGGCAGCCCAGTCCTCCCTCTGTTATTGGGATGTATAATATGGCTGCTCTATAATATCTCACCACTGAGGGGCAGCCCAGTCCTCCCTCTGTTATTGGGATGTATATTATTGCTGCTCTATAATATCTCACCACTGAGAGGCAGCCCAGTCCTCATTCTGTTAATGGGATGTAAAGTATGGCTGCCCTCTAATATCTCACCACTGAGGGGCAGCCCAGTCCTCCCTCTGTTATTGGGATGTATAATATGGCTGCCCTATAATATCTCACCACTGAGGGGCAGCCCAGTCCTCCCTCTGTTATTGGGATGTATATTATTGCTGCTCTATAATATCTCACCACTGAGAGGCAGCCCAGTCCTCCCTCTGTTATTGGGATGTATATTATGGGTGCTCTGTAGTATCTCATACTGAGGGACAGCCCAGTCCTCCCTCTGTTATTGGGATGTATAATATGGCTGACCTGTAATATCTCACCACTGAGGGGCAGCCCAGTCCTCCTTCTGTTATTGGGATGTATAATATGGCTGCTCTATAATATCTCACCACTAAGGGGCAGCCCAGTCCTCCATCTGTTATTGGGATGTATAATATGGCTGCCCTATAATATCTCACCACTAAGGGGCAGCCCAGTCCTCCCTCTGTTATTGGGATGTATAATATGGCTGCCCTATAATATCTCACCACTGAGGGGCAGCCCAGTCCTCCCTCTGTTATTGGGATGTATAATATGGCTGCTCTATAGTATCTCACCACTGAGGGGCAGCCCAGTCCTCATTCTGTTAATGGAATGTAAAGTATGGCTGCCCTATAATATATCTCCACTGAGGGGCAGCCCAGTCCTCCTTCTGTTATTGGGATGTATAATATGGCTGCTCTATAGTATCTCACCACTGAGGGGCAGCCCAGTCCTCATTCTGTTAATGGGATGCAAAGTATGGCTGCCCTATAATATCTCACCACTGAGGGGCAGCCCAGTCCTCCCTCTGTTATTGGGATGTATTATGTCTGCCCTATAGTATCTCACCACTGAGAGGCAGCCCAGTCCTCCCTCTGTTATTGGAATATATATTATGGCTGCTCTATAATATCTCACCACTGAGGGGCAGCCCAGTCCTCCCTCTGTTATTGGGATGTATAATATGGCTGCTCTATAATCTCACACCACTGAGGGGCAGCCCAGTCCTCCCTCTGTTATTGGGATGTATTATATGGCTGCCCTATAATATCTCACCACTGAGGGGCAGCCCAGTCCTCCTTCTGTTATTGGGATGTATAATATGGCTGACCTATAATATCTCACCACTGAGGGGCAGCCCAGTCCTCCTTCTGTTATTGGGATGTATAATATGACTGACCTATAATATCTCACCACTGAGAGGCAGCCCAGTCCTCCCTCTGTTATTGGAATATATATTATGGCTGCTCTATAATATCTCACCACTGAAGGGCAGCCCAGTCTTCCCTCTGTTATCGGGATGTATAATATGGCTGCTCTATAAAATCTCACCACTGAGGGGCAGCCCAGTCCTCCCTCTGTTATTGGGATGTATAATATGGCTGCCCTATAATATCTCACCACTGAGGGGCAGCCCAGTTCTGCCTCTGTTATTGGGATGTATAATATGGCTGCCCTATAATATCTCACCACTGAGGGGCAGCCCAGTCCTCCCTCTGTTATTGGGATGTATATTATTGCTGCTCTATAATATCTCACCACTGAGGGACAGCCAAGTCCTCCCTCTGTTATTGGGATGTATAATATGGCTGCCCTAAAATATCTCACCACTGAGGGGCAGCCCAGTCCTACTTCTGTTATTGGGATGTATAATATGGCTGCTCTATAGTATCTCACCACTGAGAGGCAGCCCAGTCCTCCCTCTGTTATTGGAATATACATTATGGCTGCTCTATAATATCTCACCACTGAGGGGCAGCCCAGTCCTCCCTCTGTTATTGGGATGTATAATATGGCTGCCCTATAATATCTCACCACTGAGGGGCAGCCCAGTCCTCCTTCTGTTATTGGGATGTATAATATGGCTACTCTATAGTATCTCACCACTGAGGGGCAGCCCAGTCCTCCCTCTGTTATTGGGATGTATAATTTGGCTGCTCTATAGTATATCACCACTGACGTGCAACCCAGTCCTCCCTCTGTTATTGGGATGTATAATATGGCTGCTCTATAGTATCTCACCACTGAGGGGCAGCCCAGTCCTCTCTGTTATTGGGATGAATAATATGGCTGCTCTATAGTATCTCACCACTGAGGGGCAGCCCAGTCCTCCCTCTGTTATTGGGATGTATAATATGGCTGCCCTATAATATCTCACCACTGAGGGGCAGCCCAGTCCTCCTTCTGTTATTGGGATGTATAATATGGCTGCTCTATAGTATATCACCACTGAGGGGCAGCCCAGTCCTCCTTCTGTTATTGGGATATATAATATGGCTGCCCTATAATACCTCACCACTGAGGGGCAGCCCAGTCCTCCCTCTGTTATTGGAATGTATATTATGGCTGATCTATAATACCTCACCACTGAGGGGCAGCCCAGTCCTCCCTCTGTTATTGGGATGTATAATATGGCTGCCCTATAATATCTCACCACTGAGGAACATCCCAGTCCTCCCTCTGTTATTGGGATGTATAATATGGCTGCTCTATAGTACCTCACCACTGACGTGCAACCCAGTCCTCCCTCTGTTATTGGGATGTATAATATGGCTGCTCTATAGTATCTCACCACTGAGGGGCAGCCCAGTCCTCCCTCTGTTATTGGGATGTATATTATGGAAGCCCTATAATATCTCACCACTGAGGGGCAGCCCAGTCCTCCCTCTGTTATTGGAATATATATTATGGCTGCTCTATAATATCTCACCACTGAGGGGCAGCCCAGTCCTCCCTCTGTTATTGGGATGTATTATATGGCTGCCCTATAATATCTCACCACTGAGGGGCAGCCCAGTCCTCCTTCTGTTATTGGGATGTATTATATGGCTGCCCTATAATATCTCACCACTGAGGGGCAGCCCAGTCCTCCTTCTGTTATTGGGATGTATAATATGGCTGACCGATAATATCTCACCACTGAGAGGCAGCCCAGTCCTCCCTCTGTTATTGGAATATATATTATGGCTGCTCTATAATATCTCACCACTGAGGGGCAGCCCAGTCCTCCCTCTGTTATTGGGATGTATTATATGGCTGCCCTATAATATCTCACCACTGAGGGGCAGCCCAGTCCTCCTTCTGTTATTGGGATGTATTATATGGCTGCCCTATAATATCTCACCACTGAGGGGCAGCCCAGTCCTCCTTCTGTTATTGGGATGTATAATATGGCTGACCGATAATATCTCACCACTGAGAGGCAGCCCAGTACTCCCTCTGTTATTGGAATATATATTATGGCTGCTCTATAATATCTCACCACTGAAGGGCAGCCCAGTCTTCCCTCTGTTATCGGGATGTATAATATGGCTGCTCTATAAAATCTCACCACTGAGGGGCAGCCCAGTCCTCCCTCTGTTATTGGGATGTATATTATTGCTGCTCTATAGTATCTCACCACTGAGGGGCAGCCCAGTCCTCATTCTGTTAATGGGATGTAAAGTATGGCTGATCTATAATACCTCACCACTGAGGGGCAGCCCAGTCCTCCTTCTGTTATTGGGATGTATAATATGGCTGCCCTATAATATCTCACCACTGAGGGGCAGCCCAGTCCTCCCTCTGTTAATGGGATGTAAAGTATGGCTGCCCTATAATATCTCACCACTGAGGGGCAGCCCAGTTTTCCCTCTGTTATTGGGATGTATAATATGGCTGACCTGTAATATCTCACCACTGAGGGGCAGCCCAGTCCTCCTTCTGTTATTGGGATGTATAATATGGCTGCTCTATAATATCTCACCACTAAGGGGCAGCCCAGTCCTCCCTCTGTTATTGGGATGTATAATATGGCTGCCCTATAATATCTCACCACTGAGGGGCAGCCCAGTCCTCCCTCTGTTATTGGGATGTATAATATGGCTGCTCTATAGTATCTCACCACTGAGGGGCAGCCCAGTCCTCATTCTGTTAATGGGATGTAAAGTATGGCTGCCCTATAATATATCACCACTGAGGGGCAGCCCAGTCCTCATTCTGTTAATGGGATGTAAAGTATGGCTGCCCTATAATATCTCACCACTGAGGGTCAGCCCAGTCCTCCCTCT
This sequence comes from Ranitomeya imitator, assembly GCF_032444005.1. Classification (NCBI taxonomy): domain Eukaryota; kingdom Metazoa; phylum Chordata; class Amphibia; order Anura; family Dendrobatidae; genus Ranitomeya; species Ranitomeya imitator. Next base: position 157,922,289 of record NC_091290.1, read on the forward strand.
GTTATTGGGATGTATTATGTCTGCCCTATAGTATCTCACCACTGAGAGGCAGCCCAGTCCTCCCTCTGTTATTGGAATATATATTATGGCTGCTCTATAATATCTCACCACTGAGGGGCAGCCCAGTCCTCCCTCTGTTATTGGGATGTATAATATGGCTGCCCTATAATATCTCACCACCGAGGGGCAGCCCAGTCCTCCCTCTGTTATTGGGATGTATAATATGGCTGCTCTATAATATCTCCCCACTAAGGTGCAGCCCAGTCCTCTCTCTGTTATTGGGATGTATAATATGGCTGCTCTATAATATCTCCCCACTGAGGGGCAGCCCAGTCCTCCCTCTGTTATTGGGATGTATATTATTGCTGCTCTATAATATCTCACCACTGAGAGGCAGCCCAGTCCTCCCTCTGTTATTGGAATATATATTATGGCTGCTCTATAATATCTCACCACTGAGGGGCAGCCCAGTCCTCCCTCTGTTATTGGGATGTATTATATGGCTGCCCTATAATATCTCACCACTGAGGGGCAGCCCAGTCCTCCTTCGGTTATTGGGATGTATAATATGGCTGACCTATAATATCTCACCACTGAGGGGCAGCCCAGTCCTCCTTCTGTTATTGGGATGTATAATATGGCTGACCTATAATATCTCACCACTGAGAGGCAGCCCAGTCCTCCCTCTGTTATTGGAATATATATTATGGCTGCTCTATAATATCTCACCACTGAAGGGCAGCCCAGTCTTCCCTCTGCTATCGGGATGTATAATATGGCTGCTCTATAAAATCTCACCACTGAGGGGCAGCCCAGTTCTGCCTCTGTTATTGGGATGTATAATATGGCTGCCCTATAATATCTCACCACTGAGGGGCAGCCCAGTCCTCCCTCTGTTATTGGGATGTATAATATGGCTGCCCTATAATATCTCACCACTGAGGAACATCCCAGTCCTCCCTCTGTTATTGGGATGTATAATATGGCTGCTCTATAGTACCTCACCACTGACGTGCAACCCAGTCCTCCCTCTGTTATTGGGATGTATAATATGGCTGCTCTATAGTATCTCACCACTGAGGGGCAGCCCAGTCCTCCCTCTGTTATTGGGATGTATATTATGGAAGCCCTATAATATCTCACCACTGAGGGGCAGCCCAGTCCTCCCTCTGTTATTGGAATATATATTATGGCTGCTCTATAATATCTCACCACTGAGGGGCAGCCCAGTCCTCCTTCTGTTATTGGGATGTATAATATGGCTGACCGATAATATCTCACCACTGAGAGGCAGCCCAGTCCTCCCTCTGTTATTGGAATATATATTATGGCTGCTCTATAATATCTCACCACTGAGGGGCAGCCCAGTCCTCCCTCTGTTATTGGGATGTATTATATGGCTGCCCTATAATATCTCACCACTGAGGGGCAGCCCAGTCCTCCTTCTGTTATTGGGATGTATTATATGGCTGCCCTATAATATCTCACCACTGAGGGGCAGCCCAGTCCTCCTTCTGTTATTGGGATGTATAATATGGCTGACCGATAATATCTCACCACTGAGAGGCAGCCCAGTCCTCCCTCTGTTATTGGAATATATATTATGGCTGCTCTATAATATCTCACCACTGAAGGGCAGCCCAGTCTTCCCTCTGTTATCGGGATGTATAATATGGCTGCTCTATAAAATCTCACCACTGAGGGGCAGCCCAGTCCTCCCTCTGTTATTGGGATGTATATTATTGCTGCTCTATAGTATCTCACCACTGAGGGGCAGCCCAGTCCTCCCTCTGTTATTGGGATGTATAATATGGCTGCCCTATAATATCTCACCACTGAGGGGCAGCCCAGTTCTGCCTCTGTTATTGGGATGTATAATATGGCTGCCCTATAATATCTCACCACTGAGGGGCAGCCCAGTCCTCCCTCTGTTATTGGGATGTATATTATTGCTGCTCTATAATATCTCACCACTGAGGGGCAGCCCAGTCCTACTTCTGTTATTGGGATGTATAATATGGCTGCTCTATAGTATCTCACAACTGAGAGGCAGCCCAGTCCTCCCTCTGTTATTGGATGTATAATATGGCTGCCCTATAGTATCTCACCACTGAGGGGCAGCCCAGTCCTCCCTCTGTTATTGGGATGTATAATATGGCTGCTCTATAATACCTCACCACTTAGGGGCAGCCCAGTCCTCCCTCTGTTATTGGGATGTATAATATGGCTGCCCTATAATATCTCGCCACTGAGGGGCAGCCCAGTCCTCCCTCTGTTATTGGGATGTATAATATGGCTGCCCTATAATATCTCACCACTGAGGGGCAGCCCAGTCCTCCCTCTGTTATTGGGATGAATAATATGGCTGCCCTATAATAGCTCACCACTGAGGGACAGCCCAGTCCTCCCTCTGTTATTGGGATGTATAATATGGCTGCTCTATAATATTTCACCACTGAGGGGCAGCCCATTCCTCCCTCTGTTATTGGGATGAATAATATGGCTGCCCTATAATAGCTCACCACTGAGGGGCAGCCCAGTCCTCCCTCTGTTATTGGGATGTATAATATGGCTGCTCTATAGTATATCACCACTGAGAGGCAGCCCAGACCTCCCTCTGTTATTGGGATGTATAATATGGCTGCCCTATAATATCTCACCACTGAGGGGCAGCCCAGTCCTCCCTCTGTTATTGGGATGTATAATATGGCTGACCTATAATATCTCACCACTGAGGGGCAGCCCAGTTCTGCCTCTGTTATTGGGATGTATAATATGGCTGCCCTATAATATCTCACCACTGAGGGGCAGCCCAGTCCTCCCTCTGTTATTGGGATGTATAATATGGCTGCCCTATAATATCTCACCACTGAGGGGCAGCCCAGTCCTCCCTCTGTTATTGGGATGTATAATATGGCTGCTCTATAGTATATCACCACTGAGGGGCAGCCCAGTCCTTCTTCTGTTATTGGGATGTATATTATGGCTGATCTATAATACCTCACCACTGAGGGGCAGCCCAGTCCTCCTACTGTTATTTGGATGTATAATATGGCTGCTCTATAGTATATCACCACTGAGGGGCAGCCGAGTCCTCCTTCTGTTATTGGGATGTATAATATGGCTGACCTATAATATCTCACCACTGAGGGGCAGCCCAGTCCTCATTCTGTTAATGGGATGTAAAGTATGGCTGCCCTATAATATCTCACCACTGAGGGGCAGCCCAGTCCTCCCTCTGTTATTGGGATGTATTATGTCTGCCCTATAGTATCTCACCACTGAGAGGCAGCCCAGTCCTCCCTCTGTTATTGGAATATATATTATGGCTGCTCTATAATATCTCACCACTGAGGGGCAGCCCAGTCCTCCCTCTGTTATTGGGATGTATAATATGGCTGCCCTATAATATCTCACCACCGAGGGGCAGCCCAGTCCTCCCTCTGTTATTGGGATGTATAATATGGCTGCCCTATAATAGCTCACCACTGAGGGACAGCCCAGTCCTCCCTCTGTTATTGGGATGAATAATATGGCTGCCCTATAATAGCTCACCACTGAGGGACAGCCCAATCCTCCCTCTGTTATTGGGATGTATATTATGGCTGCTCTATAGTATATCACCACTGACGTGCAACCCAGTCCTCCCTCTGTTATTGGGATGTATAATATGGCTGCCCTATAATATTTCACCACTGAGGGGCAGCCCAGTCCTCCCTCTGTTATTGGGATGTATAATATGGCTACACTATAATATCTCACCACTGAGGGGCAGCCCAGTCCTCTCTCTGTTATTGGGATGTTTAATATGGCTGCTCTATAATATCTCACCACTGAGGGGCAGCCCAGTCCTCTCTGTTATTGGGATGAATAATATGGCTGCTCTATAGTATCTCACCACTGAGGGGCAGCCCAGTCCTCCCTCTGTTATTGGGATGTATAATATGGCTGCTCTATAATATCTCGCCACTGAGGGGCAGCCCAGTCCTCCCTCTGTTATTGGGATGTATTATATGGCTGCCCTATAATATCTCACCACTGAGAGGCAGCCCAGTCCTCCTTCTGTTATTGGGATGTATAATATGGCTGCTCTATAGTATATCACCACTGAGGGGCAGCCCAGTCCTCCTTCTGTTATTGGGATATATAATATGGCTGCCCTATAATACCTCACCACTGAGGGGCAGCCCAGTCCTCCCTCTGTTATTGGAATGTATATTATGGCTGATCTATAATACCTCACCACTGAGGGGCAGCCCAGTCCTCCCTCTGTTATTGGGATGTATAATATGGCTGCCCTATAATATCTCACCACTGAGAGGCAGCCCAGTCCTCCCTCTGTTATTGAAATATATATTATGGCTGCTCTATAATATCTCACCACTGAAGGGCAGCCCAGTTCTGCCTCTGTTATTGGGATGTATAATATGGCTGCTCTATAAAATCTCACCACTGAGGGGCAGCCCAGTTCTGCCTCTGTTATTGGGATGTATAATATGGCTGCCCTATAATATCTCACCACTGAGGGGCAGCCCAGTCCTCCCTCTGTTATTGGGATGTATATTATTGCTGCTCTATAGTATCTCACCACTGAGGGGCAGCCCAGTCCTCATTCTGTTATTGGGATGTAAAGTATGGCTGCCCTATAATATCTCACCACTGAGGGGCAGCACAGTCCTCCTTCTGTTATTGGGATGTATAATATGGCTGCCCTATAATATCTCACCACTGAGGGGCAGCCCAGTTCTGCCTCTGTTATTGGGATGTATAATATGGCTGCCCTATAATATCTCACCACTGAGGGGCAGCCCAGTCCTCCCTTTGTTATTGGGATGTATATTATTGCTGCTCTATAATATCTCACCACTGAGGGACAGCCAAGTCCTCCCTCTGTTATTGGGATGTATAATATGGCTGCCCTAAAATATCTCACCACTGAGGGGCAGCCCAGTCCTACTTCTGTTATTGGGATGTATAATATGGCTGCTCTATAGTATCTCACCACTGAGAGGCAGCCCAGTCCTCCCTCTGTTATTGGAATATATATTATGGCTGCTCTATAATATCTCACCACTGAGGGGCAGCCCAGTCCTCCCTCTGTTATTGGGATGTATAATATGGCTGCCCTATAATATCTCACCACTGAGGGGCAGCCCAGTCCTCCTTCTGTTATTGGGATGTATATTATGGCTGCTCTATAGTATATCACCACTGACGTGCAACCCAGTCCTCCCTCTGTTATTGGGATGTATAATATGGCTGCCCTATAATATTTCACCACTGAGGGGCAGCCCAGTCCTCCCTCTGTTATTGGGATGTATAATATGGCTACACTATAATATCTCACCACTGAGGGGCAGCCCAGTCCTCCCTCTGTTATTGGGATGTATAATATGGCTGCCCTATAATATCTCACCACTGAGGGGCAGCCCAGTCCTCCCTCTGTTATTGGGATGTATAATATGGCTGCCCTATAGTATCTCACCACTGAGGGGCAGCCCAGTCCTCCCTCTGTTATTGGGATGTATAATATGGCTGCTCTATAGTATATCACCACTGACGTGCAACCCAGTCCTCCCTCTGTTATTGGGATGTATAATATGGCTGCTCTATAGTATATCACCACTGAGGGGCAGCCCAGTCCTCCCTCTGTTATTGGGATGTATAATATGGCTACACTATAATATCTCACCACTGAGGGGCAGCCCAGTCCTCTCTCTGTTATTGGGATGTTTAATATGGCTGCTCTATAATATCTCACCACTGAGGGGCAGCCCAGTCCTCATTCTGTTAATGGGATGTAAAGTATGGCTGCCCTATAATATCTCACCACTGAGGGGCAGCCCAGTCCTCCCTCTGTTATTGGGATGTATAATATGGCTGCCCTATAATATCTCACCACTGAGGGGCAGCCCAGTCCTCCCTCTGTTATTGGGATGTATATTATTGCTGCTCTATAATATCTCACCACTGAGGGACAGCCCAGTCCTCCCTCTGTTATTGGGATGTATAATATGGCTGCCCTATAATATCTCACCACTGAGGGGCAGCCCAGTCCTACTTCTGTTATTGGGATGTATAATATGGCTGCCCTATAGTATTTCACCACTGAGAGGCAGCCCAGTCCTCCCTCTGTTATTGGAATATATATTATGGCTGCTCTATAATATCTCACCACTGAGGGGCAGCCCAGTCCTCCCTCTGTTATTGGGATGTATAATATGGCTGCCCTATAATATCTCACCACTGAGGGGCAGCCCAGTCCTCCCTCTGTTATTGGGATGTATAATATGGCTGCCCTATAATATCTCACCACTGAGGGGCAGCCCAGTCCTCCTTCTGTTATTGGGATGTATAATATGGCTGCTCTATAGTATATCACCACTGAGGGGCAGCCCAGTCCTCCTTCTGTTATTGGGATATATAATATGGCTGCCCTATAATACCTCACCACTGAGGGGCAGCCCAGTCCTCCCTCTGTTATTGGGATGTATAATATGGCTGCCCTATAATATCTCACCACTGAAGAACATCCCAGTCCTCCCTCTGTTATTGGGATGTATATTATGGCTGATATATAGTATATCACCACTGACGTGCAACCCAGTCCTCCCTCTGTTATTGGGATATATAATATGGCTGCTCTATAGTATCTCACCACTGAGGGGCAGCCCAGTCCTCCCTCTGTTATTGGGATGTATAATATGGCTGCCCTATAATATCTCACCACTGAGGGACAGCCCAGTCCTCCCTCTGTTATTGGGATGTATATTATGGATGCCCTATAATATCTCACCACTGAGGGGCAGCCCAGTCCTCCCTCTGTTATTGGGATGTATAATATGGCTGCCCTATAATATCTCACCACTGAGGGGCAGCACAGTCCTCCCTCTGTTATTGGGATGTATAATATGGCTGCCCTATAATATCTCACCACTAAGGGGCAGCCCAGTCCTCCCTCTGTTATTGGGATGTATAATATGGCTGCCCTATAATATCTCACCACTGAGGGGCAGCCCAGTCCTCCCTCTGTTATTGGGATGTATAATATGGCTGCCCTATAATATCTCACCACTGAGGGGCAGCCCAGTCCTCCCTCTGTTATTGGATGTATAATATGGCTGCCCTATAGTATCTCACCACTGAGGGGCAGCCCAGTCCTCCCTCTGTTATTGGGATGTATAATATGGCTGCTCTATAATACCTCACCACTGAGGGGCAGCCCAGTCCTCCCTCTGTTATTGGGATGTATATTATGGCTGCTCTATAATATCTCGCCACTGAGGGGCAGCCCAGTCCTCCCTCTGTTATTGGGATGTATAATATGGCTGCCCTATAATATCTCACCACTGAGGGGCAGCCCAGTCCTCCCTCTGTTATTGGGATGAATAATATGGCTGCCCTATAATAGCTCACCACTGAGGGACAGCCCAGTCCTCCCTCTGTTATTGGGATGTATAATATGGCTGCTCTATAATATTTCACCACTGAGGGGCAGCCCAGTCCTCCCTCTGTTATTGGGATGAATAATATGGCTGCCCTATAATAGCTCACCACTGAGGGGCAGCCCAGTCCTCCCTCTGTTATTGGGATGTATAATATGGCTGCTCTATAGTATATCACCACTGAGAGGCAGCCCAGTCCTCCCTCTGTTATTGGGATGTATAATATGGCTGCCCTATAATATCTCACCACTGAGGGGCAGCCCAGTCCTCCCTCTGTTATTGGGATGTATAATATGGCTGCCCTATAATATCTCACCACTGAGGGGCAGCCCAGTTCTGCCTCTGTTATTGGGATGTATAATATGGCTGCCCTATAATATCTCACCACTGAGGGGCATCCCAGTCCTCCCTCTGTTATTGGGATGTATAATATGGCTGCCCTATAATATCTCACCACTGAGGGGCAGCCCAGTCCTCCCTCTGTTATTGGGATGTATAATATGGCTGCCCTATAATATCTCACCACTGAGGGGCAGCCCAGTCCTCCCTCTGTTATTGGATGTATAATATGGCTGCCCTATAGTATCTCACCACTGAGGGGCAGCCCAGTCCTCCCTCTGTTATTGGGATGTATAATATGGCTGCTCTATAATACCTCACCACTGAGGGGCAGCCCAGTCCTCCCTCTGTTATTGGGATGTATAATATGGCTGCTCTATAATATCTCGCCACTGAGGGGCAGCCCAGTCCTCATTCTGTTAATGGGATGTAAAGTATGGCTGCCCTATAATATCTCACCACTGAGGGGCAGCCCAGTCCTCCCTCTGTTATTGGGATGTATAATGTGGCTGCCCTATAATATCTCACCACTGAGGGGCAGCCCAGTCCTCCCTCTGTTATTGGGATGTATAATATGGCTGCCCTATAATATCTCACCACTGAGGGGCAGCCCAGTCCTCCCTCTGTTATTGGGATGTATAATATGGCTGCCCTATAATATCTCACCACTGAGGGGCAGCCCAGTTCTGCCTCTGTTATTGGGATGTATAATATGGCTGCCCTATAATATCTCACCACTGAGGGGCAGCCCAGTCCTCCCTCTGTTATTGGGATGTATAATATGGCTGCCCTATAATATCTCGCCACTGAGGGGCAGCCCAGTCCTCCCTCTGTTATTGGAATGTATAATATGGCTGCTCTATAGTATATCACCACTGAGGGGCATCCCAGTCCTCCCTCTGTTATTGGGATGTATAATATGGCTGCCCTATAATATCTCACCACTGAGGGGCAGCCCAGTCCTCCCTCTGTTATTGGGATCTATAATATGGCTGCCCTATAATATCTCACCACTGAGGGGCAGCCCAGTCCTCCCTCTGTTACTGGGATGTATAATATGCCTGCTCTATAGTATATCACCACTGAGGGGCAGCCCAGTCCTCCTTCTGTTATTGGGATGTATATTATGGCTGATCTATAATACCTCACCACTGAGGGGCAGCCCAGTCCTCCTTCTGTTATTTGGATGTATAATATGGCTGCTCTATAGTATATCACCACTGAGGGGCAGCCGAGTCCTCCTTCTGTTATTGGGATGTATACAGGTCCTTCTCAAAAAATTAGCATATAGTGTTAAATTTCATTATTTACCATAATGTAATGATTACAATTAAACTTTCATATATTATAGATTCATTATCCACCAACTGAAATTTGTCAGGTCTTTTATTGTTTTAATACTGATGATTTTGGCATACAACTCCTGATAACCCAAAAAACCTGTCTCAATAAATTAGCATATCAAGAAAAGGTTCTCTAAACGACCTATTACCCTAATCTTCTGAATCAACTAATTAACTCTAAACACATGCAAACGATACCTGAGGCTTTTATAAACTCCCTGCCTGGTTCATTACTCAAAACCCCCATCATGGGTAAGACTAGCGACCTGACAGATGTCAAGAAGGCCATCATTGACACCCTCAAGCAAGAGGGTAAGACCCAGAAAGAAATTTCTCAACAAATAGGCTGTTCCCAGAGTGCTGTATCAAGGCACCTCAATGGTAAGTCTGTTGGAAGGAAACAATGTGGCAGAAAACGCTGTACAACGAGAAGAGGAGACCGGACCCTGAGGAAGATTGTGGAGAAGGACCGATTCCAGACCTTGGGGAACCTGAGGAAGCAGTGGACTGAGTCTGGTGTGGAAACATCCAGAGCCACCGTGCACAGGCGTGTGCAGGAAATGGGTTACAGGTGCCGCATTCCCCAGGTAAAGCCACTTTTGAACCATAAACAGCGGCAGAGGCGCCTGACCTGGGCTACAGAGAAGCAGCACTGGACTGTTGCTAAGTGGTCCCAAGTACTTTTTTCTGATGAAAGCAAATTTTGCATGTCATGCGGAAATCAAGGTGCCAGAGTCTGGAGGAAGACTGGGGAGAAGGAAATGCCAAAATGACTGAAGTCCAGTGTCAAGTACCCACAGTCAGTGATGGTGTGGGGTGCCATGTCAGCTGCTGGTGTTGGTCCACTGTGTTTCATCAAGGGCAGGGTCAATGCAGCTAGCTATCAGGAGATTTTGGAGCACTTCATGCTTCCATCGGCTGAAATGCTTTATGGAGATGAAGATTTCATTTTTCAGCACGACCTGGCACCTGCTCACAGTGCCAAAACCACTGGTAAATGGTTTACTGACCATGGTATTACTGTGCTCAATTGGCCTGCCAACTCTCCTGACCTGAACCCCTTAGAGAATCTGTGGGATATTGTGAAGAGAAAGTTGAGAGACGCAAGACCCAACACTCTGGATGAGCTTAAGGCCGCTATTGAAGCATCCTGGGCCTCCATAACATCTCAGCAGTGTCACAGGCTGATTGCCTCCATGCCACGCCGCATTGAAGCAGTCATTTCTGCCAAAGGATTCCCGACCAAGTATTGAGTGCATAACTCAACATTATTATTTGATGTTTTTTTTGTTTGTTATTAAAAAACACTTTTATTTGATTGGATGGGTGAAATATGCTAATTTATTGAGACAGGTTTTTTGGGTTATCAGGAGTTGTATGCCAAAATCATCAGTATTAAAACAATAAAAGACCTGACAAATTTCAGTTGGTGGATAATGAATCTATAATATATGAAAGTTTAATTGTAATCATTACATTATGGTAAATAATGAAATTTAACACTATATGCTAATTTTTTGAGAAGGACCTGTAATATGGCTGCTCTATAGTATATCACCACTGAGGGACCGCCCAGTCCTCCCTCTGTTATTGGGATGTGTAATATGGCTGCCCTATAATATCTCACCACTGAGGAACAGCCCAGTCCTCCCTCTGTTATTGGGATGTATAATATGGCTGCCCTATAGTATCTCACCACTGAGGGGCAGCCCAGTCCTCCCTCTGTTATTGGGATGTATATTATGGCTGCTCTATAGTATATCACCACTGACGTGCAACCCAGTCCTCCCTCTGTTATTGGGATGTATAATATGGCTGCTCTATAGTATCTCACCACTGAGGGGCAGCCCAGTCTTCCCTCTGTTATTGGGATGTATAATATGTCTACACTATAATATCTCACCACTGAGGGGCAGCCCAGTCCTCCTTCTGTTATTGGGATGTATAATATGGCTGCTCTATAGTATCTCACCACTGAGGGGCAGCCCAGTCTTCCCTCTGTTATTGGGATGTATAATATAGCTGCTCTATAGTATATCACCACTGACGTGCAACCCAGTCCTCCCTCTGTTATTGGGATGTATAATATGGCTGCTCTATAGTATATCACCACTGAGGGGCAGCCCAGTCCTCCCTCTGTTATTGGGATGTATAATATGGCTACACTATAATATCTCACCACTGAGGGGCAGCTCAGTCCTCTCTCTGTTATTGGGATGTTTAATATGGCTGCTCTATAATATCTCACCACTGAGGGGCAGCCCAGTCCTCTCTGTTATTGGGATGAATAATATGGCTGCTCTATAGTATCTCACCACTGAGGGGCAGCCCAGTCCTCCCTCTGTTATTGGGATGTATAATATGGCTGCCCTATCATATTTCACCACTGAGGGGCAGCCCAGTCCTCCCTCTGTTATTGGGATGTATAATATGGCTACACTATAATATCTCACCACTGAGGGGCAGCCCAGTCCTCTCTGTTATTGGGATGAATAATATGGCTGCTCTATAGTATCTCACCACTGAGGGGCAGCCCAGTCCTCCCTCTGTTATTGGGATGTATAATATGGCTGCTCTATAATATCTCGCCACTGAGGGGCAGCCCAGTCCTCCCTCTGTTATTGGGATGTATAATATGGCTGCCCTATAATATCTCACCACTGAGGGGCAGCCCAGTTCTGCCTCTGTTATTGGGATGTATAATATGGCTGCCCTATAATATCTCACCACTGAGGGGCAGCCCAGTCCTCCTTCTGTTATTGGGATATATAATATGGCTGCCCTATAATACCTCACCACTGAGGGGCAGCCCAGTCCTCCCTCTGTTATTGGAATGTATATTATGGCTGATCTATAATACCTCACCACTGAGGGGCAGCCCAGTCCTCCCTCTGTTATTGGGATGTATAATATGGCTGCTCTATAGTATATCACCACTGACGTGCAACCCAGTCCTCCCTCTGTTATTGGGATGTATAATATGGCTGCTCTATAGTATATCACCACTGAGGGGCAGCCCAGTCCTCCTTCTGTTATTGGGATATATAATATGGCTGCCCTATAATACTTCACCACTGAGGGGCAGCCCAGTCCTCCCTCTGTTATTGGGATGTATAATATGGCTGCCCTATAATATCTCACCACTGAGGGGCAGCCCAGTTCTGCCTCTGTTATTGGGATGTATAATATGGCTGCCCTATAATATCTCACCACTGAGGGGCAGCCCAGTCCTCCTTCTGTTATTGGGATGTATAATATGGCTGCTCTATAGTATATCACCACTGAGGGGCAGCCCAGTCCTCCTTCTGTTATTGGGATATATAATATGGCTGCCCTATAATACCTCACCACTGAGGGGCAGCCCAGTCCTCCCTCTGTTATTGGAATGTATATTATGGCTGATCTATAATACCTCACCACTGAGGGGCAGCCCAGTCCTCCCTCTGTTATTGGGATGTATATTATGGCTGATCTATAGTACCTCACCACTGACGTGCAACCCAGTCCTCCCTCTGTTATTGGGATGTATAATATGGCTGCTCTATAGTATCTCACCACTGAGGGGCAGCCCAGTCCTCCCTCTGTTATTGGGATGTATAATATGGCTGACCTATAATATCTCACCACTGAGGGGCAGCCCAGTCCTCCTTCTGTTATTGGGATGTATAATATGGCTGACCTATAATATCTCACCACTGAGAGGCAGCCCAGTCCTCCCTCTGTTATTGGAATATATATTATGGCTGCTCTATAATATCTCACCACTGAAGGGCAGCCCAGTCTTCCCTCTGTTATCGGGATGTATAATATGGCTGCTCTATAAAATCTCACCACTGAGGGGCAGCCCAGTCCTTCCTCTGTTATTGGGATGTATATTATTGCTGCTCTATAGTATCTCACCACTGAGGGGCAGCCCAGTCCTCATTCTGTTATTGGGATGTATAATATGGCTGCCCTATAATATCTCACCACTGAGGGGCAGCCCAGTTCTGCCTCTGTTATTGGGATGTATAATATGGCTGCCCTATAATATCTCACCACTGAGGGGCAGCCCAGTCCTCCCTCTGTTATTGGGATGTATAATATGGCTGCCCTATAGTATCTCACCACTGAGGGGCAGCCCAGTCCTCCCTCTGTTATTGGGATGTATAATATGGCTGCTCTATAGTATATCACCACTGACGTGCAACCCAGTCCTCCCTCTGTTATTGGGATGTATAATATGGCTGCTCTATAGTATATCACCACTGAGGGGCAGCCCAGTCCTCCCTCTGTTATTGTGATGTATAATATGGTTACACTATAATATCTCACCACTGAGGGGCAGCCCAGTCCTCTCTCTGTTATTGGGATGTTTAATATAGCTGCTCTATAATATCTCACCACTGAGGGGCAGCCCAGTCCTCATTCTGTTAATGGGATGTAAGGTATGGCTGCCCTATAGTATCTCACCACTGAGGGGCAGCCCAGTCCTCCCTCTGTTATTGGGATGTATAATATGGCTGCCCTATAGTATCTCACCACTGAGGGGCAACCCAGTCCTCCCTCTGTTATTGGGATGTATAATATGGCTGCTCTATAGTATATCACCACTGACGTGCAACCCAGTCCTCCCTCTGTTATTGGGATGTATAATATGGCTACACTATAATATCTCACCACTGAGGGGCAACCCAGTCCTCTCTCTGTTATTGGGATGTATAATATGGCTGCTCTATAATATCTCACCACTGAGGGGCAGCCCAGTCCTCTCTGTTATTGGGATGAATAATATGGCTGCTCTATAGTATCTCACCACTGAGGGGCAGCCCAGTCCTCCCTCTGTTATTGGGATGTATAATATGGCTGACCTATAATATCTCACCACTGAGGGGCAGCCCAGTCCTCCTTCTGTTATTGGGATGTATAATATGGCTGACCTATAATATCTCACCACTGAGAGGCAGCCCAGTCCTCCCTCTGTTATTGGAATATATATTATGGCTGCTCTATAATATCTCACCACTGAAGGGCAGCCCAGTCTTCCCTCTGTTATCGGGATGTATAATATGGCTGCTCTATAAAATCTCACCACTGAGGGGCAGCCCAGTCCTTCCTCTGTTATTGGGATGTATATTATTGCTGCTCTATAGTATCTCACCACTGAGGGGCAGCCCAGTCCTCATTCTGTTATTGGGATGTATAATATGGCTGCCCTATAATATCTCACCACTGAGGGGCAGCCCAGTTCTGCCTCTGTTATTGGGATGTATAATATGGCTGCCCTATAATATCTCACCACTGAGGGGCAGCCCAGTCCTCCCTCTGTTATTGGGATTATTATTATTATTATTATTTATTATTATAGCGCCATTTATTCCATGGCGCTTTACATGTGAGGAGGGGTATACATAATAAAACAAGTACAATAATCTTGAAAAATACAAGTCACAACTGGTACAGGAGGAGAGAGGACCCTGCCCGCGAGGGCTCACAATCTACAAGGGATGGGTGAGGATACAGTAGGTGAGGGTAGAGCTGGCCGTGCAGCGGTTTGGTCAATCGGTGGTTACTGCAGGTTGTAGGCTTGTCGGAAGAGGTGGGTCTTCAGGTTCTTTTTGAAGGTTTCGATGGTAGGCGAGAGTCTGATGTGTTGTGGTAGAGCATTCCAGAGTAGGGGGGATGCACGAGAGAAATCTTGTATGCGATTGTGGGAAGAGGAGATAATAGGGGAGTAGAGAAGGAGATCTTGTGAGGATCGGAGGTTGCGTGCAGGAAAGTACCGGGAGACGAGGTCACAGATGTATGGAGGAGACAGGTTGTGGATGGCTTTATATGTCATGGTTAGGCTTTTGTACTGGAGTCTCTGGGTGATGGGGAGCCAGTGCAGGGATTGACAGAGGGGAGAGGCCGGGGAATAGCGGGGGGACAGGTGGATTAGTCGGGCAGCAGAGTTTAGAATAGATTGGAGGGGTGCAAGAGTGTTAGAGGGGAGGCCACAGAGCAGGAGGTTACAGTAGTCAAGGCGAGAGATGATGAGGGCATGGACTAGGGTTTTTGCAGATTCTTGGTTTAGGAATGTGCGGATCCGTGAAATATTTTTGAGTTGGAGGCGGCAGGAAGTGGAAAGGGTTTGGATATGTGGTTTAAAGGAGAGATCAGTGTCAAGGATTACCCCAAGACAGCGGGCTTGTGGGACTGGGGAGAGTGGGCAGCCGTTTACTGTAATGGATAGGTTCGTTGGGGAGATCGCGTGAGATGGGGGAAAGATGATGAATTCTGTTTTGTCCATGTTAAGTTTTAGAAATCTAGTGGAGAAGAAGGATGAAATAGCAGACAGACATTGAGGGATTCTGGTTAGTAGGGAGGTGATATCTGGTCCAGAGATGTAGATCTGTGTGTCGTCAGCATAGAGATGATACTGAAAGCCGTGAGATTCTATGAGCTGTCCCAGGCCAAAGGTGTAGATGGAGAAGAGCAGGGGTCCTAGAACTGAACCTTGCGGGACTCCGACAGATAGGGGGCGAGGTGAGGAGGTGGTGTGTGAGTGGGAGACGCTGAATGTACGGTCAGTTAGGTATGATGAGATCCAGGATAGGGCCAATTCTGTGATGCCAAGGGATGAGAGGGTCTGCAGCAGCAGGGAATGGTCCACTGTGTCAAAGGCAGAGGACAGGTCCAGGAGGAGGAGGACAGAGTAGTGTCGCTTGCTCTTGGCGGTTAATAGGTCATTGGTGACCTTAGTTAGGGCAGTTTCAGTGGAGTGGTGTGACCGGAAGCCTGATTGAAAGCGGTCGAAGAAGGAGCAGGAAGATAGATGGGAGGACAGTTCAATATGGACATGTTGTTCCAGTAGTTTTGAGGCAAAGGGGAGAAGTGATATAGGGCGATAGCTAGATACAGAGGATGGGTCAAGAGAGGGCTTTTTGAGGATAGGTGTGATAGATTTTGAGGATAGGTGTGATTGTGGCATGTGGGATGTATATTATTGCTGCCCTATAATATCTCACCACTGAGGGGCAGCCCAGTCCTCCCTCAGTTATTGGGATGTATAATATGGCTGCCCTATAGTATCTCACCACTGAGGGGCAGCCCAGTCCTCCCTCTGTTATTGGGATGTATAATATGGCTGCTCTATAGTATATCACCACTGACGTGCAACCCAGTCCTCCCTCTGTTATTGGGATGTATAATATGGCTGCTCTATAGTATATCACCACTGAGGGGCAGCCCAGTCCTCCCTCTGTTATTGTGATGTATAATATGGCTACACTATAATATCTCACCACTGAGGGGCAGCCCAGTCCTCTCTCTGTTATTGGGATGTTTAATATAGCTGCTCAATAATATCTCACCACTGAGGGGCAGCCCAGTCCTCCTTCTGTTATTGGGATATATAATATGGCTGCCCTATAATACCTCACCACTGAAAGGCAGCCCAGTCCTCCCTCTGTTATTGGGATGTATAATATGGCTGCCCTATAATATCTCACCACTGAGGAACATCCCAGTCCTCCCTCTGTTATTGGGATGTATAATATGGATGCCCTATAATATCTCACCACTGAGGGACAGCCCAGTCCTCCCTCTGTTATTGGGATGTATATTATGGATGCCCTATAATATCTCACCACTGAGGGGCAGCCCAGTCCTCCCTCTGTTATTGGGATGTATAATATGGCTGCCCTATAATATCTCACCACTGAGGGGCAGCACAGTCCTCCCTCTGTTATTGGGATGTATAATATGGCTGCCCTATAATATCTCACCACTAAGGGGCAGCCCAGTCCTCCCTCTGTTATTGGGATGTATAATATGGCTGCCCTATAATATCTCACCACTGAGGGGCAGCCCAGTCCTCCCTCTGTTATTGGGATGTATAATATGGCTGCCCTATAATATCTCACCACTGAGGGGCAGCCCAGTCCTCCCTCTGTTATTGGATGTATAATATGGCTGCCCTATAGTATCTCACCACTGAGGGGCAGCCCAGTCCTCCCTCTGTTATTGGGATGTATAATATGGCTGCTCTATAATACCTCACCACTGAGGGGCAGCCCAGTCCTCCCTCTGTTATTGGGATGTATAATATGGCTGCCCTATAATATCTCACCACTGAGGGGCAGCCCAGTCCTCCTTCTGTTATTGGGATGTATAATATGGCTGCTCTATAGTATATCACCACTGAGGGGCAGCCCAGTCCTCCTTCTGTTATTGGGATATATAATATGGCTGCCCTATAATACCTCACCACTGAAAGGCAGCCCAGTCCTCCCTCTGTTATTGGGATGTATAATATGGCTGCCCTATAATATCTCACCACTGAGGAACATCCCAGTCCTCCCTCTGTTATTGGGATGTATATTATGGCTGATCTATAGTATATCACCACTGACGTGCAACCCAGTCCTCCCTCTGTTATTGGGATATATAATATGGCTGCTCTATAGTATCTCACCACTGAGGGGCAGCCCAGTCCTCCCTCTGTTATTGGGATGTATAATATGGATGCCCTATAATATCTCACCACTGAGGGACAGCCCAGTCCTCCCTCTGTTATTGGGATGTATATTATGGATGCCCTATAATATCTCACCACTGAGGGGCAGCCCAGTCCTCCCTCTGTTATTGGGATGTATAATATGGCTGCCCTATAATATCTCACCACTAAGGGGCAGCCCAGTCCTCCCTCTGTTATTGGGATGTATAATATGGCTGCCCTATAATATCTCACCACTGAGGGGCAGCCCAGTCCTCCCTCTGTTATTGGGATGTATAATATGGCTGCCCTATAATATCTCACCACTGAGGGGCAGCCCAGTCCTCCCTCTGTTATTGGATGTATAATATGGCTGCCCTATAGTATCTCACCACTGAGGGGCAGCCCAGTCCTCCCTCTGTTATTGGGATGTATAATATGGCTGCTCTATAATATCTCGCCACTGAGGGGCAGCCCAGTCCTCCCTCTGTTATTGGGATGTATAATATGGCTGCCCTATAATATCTCACCACTGAGGGGCAGCCCAGTCCTCCCTCTGTTATTGGGATGAATAATATGGCTGCCCTATAATAGCTCACCACTGAGGGACAGCCCAGTCCTCCCTCTGTTATTGGGATGTATAATATGGCTGCTCTATAATATTTCACCACTGAGGGGCAGCCCAGTCCTCCCTCTGTTATTGGGATGAATAATATGGCTGCCCTATAATAGCTCACCACTGAGGGGCAGCCCAGTCCTCCCTCTGTTATTGGGATGTATATTATTGCTGCTCTATAGTATCTCACCACTGAGGGGCAGCCCAGTCCTCATTCTGTTATTGGGATGTATAATATGGCTGACCTATAATATCTCACCACTGAGGGGCAGCCCAGTTCTGCCTCTGTTATTGGGATGTATAATATGGCTGCCCTATAATATCTCACCACTGAGGGGCAGCCCAGTCCTCCTTCTGTTATTTGGATGTATAATATGTCTGCTCTATAGTATCTCACCACTGAGGGGCAGCCCAGTCCTCCCTCTGTTATTGGGATGTATAATATGGCTGCTCTATAGTATATCACCACTGAGAGGCAGCCCAGTCCTCCCTCTGTTATTGGGATGTATAATATGGCTGCCCTATAATATCTCACCACTGAGGGGCAGCCCAGTCCTCCTTCTGTTATTGGGATGTATATTATGGCTGATCTATAATACCTCACCACTGAGGGGCAGCCCAGTCCTCCTTCTGTTATTGGGATGTATATTATGGCTGATCTATAATACCTCACCACTGAGGGGCAGCCCAGTCCTCCTTCTGTTATTTGGATGTATAATATGGCTGCTCTATAGTATATCACCACTGAGGGGCAGCCGAGTCCTCCTTCTGTTATTGGGATGTATACAGGTCCTTCTCAAAAAATTAGCATATAGTGTTAAATTTCATTATTTACCATAATGTAATGATTACAATTAAATTTTCATATATTATAGATTCATTATCCACCAACTGAAATTTGTCAGGTCTTTTATTGTTTTAATACTGATGATTTTGGCATACAACTCCTGATAACCCAAAAAACCTGTCTCAATAAATTAGCATATCAAGAAAAGGTTCTCTAAACGACCTATTACCCTAATCTTCTGAATCAACTAATTAACTCTAAACACATGCAAACGATACCTGAGGCTTTTATAAACTCCCTGCCTGGTTCATTACTCAAAACCCCCATCATGGGTAAGACTAGCGACCTGACAGATGTCAAGAAGGCCATCATTGACACCCTCAAGCAAGAGGGTAAGACCCAGAAAGAAATTTCTCAACAAATAGGCTGTTCCCAGAGTGCTGTATCAAGGCACCTCAATGGTAAGTCTGTTGGAAGGAAACAATGTGGCAGAAAACGCTGTACAACGAGAAGAGGAGACCGGACCCTGAGGAAGATTGTGGAGAAGGACCGATTCCAGACCTTGGGGAACCTGAGGAAGCAGTGGACTGAGTCTGGTGTGGAAACATCCAGAGCCACCGTGCACAGGCGTGTGCAGGAAATGGGTTACAGGTGCCGCATTCCCCAGGTAAAGCCACTTTTGAACCATAAACAGCGGCAGAGGCGCCTGACCTGGGCTACAGAGAAGCAGCACTGGACTGTTGCTAAGTGGTCCCAAGTACTTTTTTCTGATGAAAGCAAATTTTGCATGTCATGCGGAAATCAAGGTGCCAGAGTCTGGAGGAAGACTGGGGAGAAGGAAATGCCAAAATGCCTGAAGTCCAGTGTCAAGTACCCACAGTCAGTGATGGTGTGGGGTGCCATGTCAGCTGCTGGTGTTGGTCCACTGTGTTTCATCAAGGGCAGGGTCAATGCAGCTAGCTATCAGGAGATTTTGGAGCACTTCATGCTTCCATCGGCTGAAATGCTTTATGGAGATGAAGATTTCATTTTTCAGCACGACCTGGCACCTGCTCACAGTGCCAAAACCACTGGTAAATGGTTTACTGACCATGGTATTACTGTGCTCAATTGGCCTGCCAACTCTCCTGACCTGAACCCCTTAGAGAATCTGTGGGATATTGTGAAGAGAAAGTTGAGAGACGCAAGACCCAACACTCTGGATGAGCTTAAGGTCGCTATTGAAGCATCCTGGGCCTCCATAACATCTCAGCAGTGTCACAGGCTGATTGCCTCCATGCCACGCCACATTGAAGCAGTCATTTCTGCCAAAGGATTCCCGACCAAGTATTGAGTGCATAACTCAACATTATTATTTGATGTTTTTTTTGTTTGTTATTAAAAAACACTTTTATTTGATTGGATGGGTGAAATATGCTAATTTATTGAGACAGGTTTTTTGGGTTATCAGGAGTTGTATGCCAAAATCATCAGTATTAAAACAATAAAAGACCTGACAAATTTCAGTTGGTGGATAATGAATCTATAATATATGAAAGTTTAATTGTAATCATTACATTATGGTAAATAATGAAATTTAACACTATATGCTAATTTTTTGAGAAGGACCTGTAATATGGCTGCTCTATAGTATATCACCACTGAGGGACCGCCCAGTCCTCCCTCTGTTATTGGGATGTGTAATATGGCTGCCCTATAATATCTCACCACTGAGGAACAGCCCAGTCCTCCCTCTGTTATTGGGATGTATAATATGGCTGCCCTATAGTATCTCACCACTGAGGGGCAGCCCAGTCCTCCCTCTGTTATTGGGATGTATATTATGGCTGCTCTATAGTATATCACCACTGACGTGCAGCCCAGTCCTCCCTCTGTTATTGGGATGTGTAATATGGCTGCCCTATAATATCTCACCACTGAGGAACAGCCCAGTCCTCCCTCTGTTATTGGGATGTATAATATGGCTGCCCTATAGTATCTCACCACTGAGGGGCAGCCCAGTCCTCCCTCTGTTATTGGGATGTATATTATGGCTGCTCTATAGTATATCACCACTGACGTGCAACCCAGTCCTCCCTCTGTTATTGGGATGTATAATATGGCTGCCCTATAATATTTCACCACTGAGGGGCAGCCCAGTCCTCCCTCTGTTATTGGGATGTATAATATGGCTACACTATAATATCTCACCACTGAGGGGCAACCCAGTCCTCTCTCTGTTATTGGGATGTTTAATATGGCTGCTCTATAATATCTCACCACTGAGGGGCAGCCCAGTCCTCTCTGTTATTGGGATGAATAATATGGCTGCTCTATAGTATCTCACCACTGAGGGGCAGCCCAGTCCTCCCTCTGTTATTGGGATGTATAATATGGCTGCTCTATAATATCTCGCCACTGAGGGGCAGCCCAGTCCTCCCTCTGTTATTGGGATGTATAATATGGCTGCCCTATAATATCTCACCACTGAGGGGCAGCCCAGTTCTGCCTCTGTTATTGGGATGTATAATATGGCTGCTCTATAGTATCTCACCACTGAGGGGCAGCCCAGTCCTCCCTCTGTTATTGGGATGTATAATATGGCTGACCTATAATATCTCACCACTGAGGGGCAGCCCAGTCCTCCTTCTGTTATTGGGATGTATAATATGGCTGACCTATAATATCTCACCACTGAGAGGCAGCCCAGTCCTCCCTCTGTTATTGGAATATATATTATGGCTGCTCTATAATATCTCACCACTGAAGGGCAGCCCAGTCTTCCCTCTGTTATCGGGATGTATAATATGGCTGCTCTATAATATCTCACCACTGAGGGGCAGCCCAGTCCTCCCTCTGTTATTGGGATGTATATTATTGCTGCTCTATAGTATCTCACCACTGAGGGGCAGCCCAGTCCTCATTCTGTTAATGGGATGTAAAGTATGGCTGCCCTATAATATCTCACCACTGAGGGGCAGCCCAGTCCTCCCTCTGTTATTGGGATGTATAATATGGCTGCCCTATAATATCTCACCACTGAGGGGCAGCCCAGTTCTGCCTCTGTTATTGGGATGTATAATATGGCTGCCCTATAATATCTCACCACTGAGGGGCAGCCCAGTCCTCCCTCTGTTATTGGGATGTATATTATTGCTGCTCTATAATATCTCACCACTGAGAGGCAGCCCAGTCCTCCCTCTGTTATTGGAATATATATTATGGCTGCTCTATAATATCTCACCACTGAGGGGCAGCCCAGTCCTCCCTCTGTTATTGGGATGTATTATATGGCTGCCCTATAATATCTCACCACTGAGGGGCAGCCCAGTCCTCCTTCTGTTATTGGGATGTATAATATGGCTGACCTATAATATCTCACCACTGAGGGGCAGCCCAGTCCTCCTTCTGTTATTGGGATGTATAATATGGCTGACCTATAATATCTCACCACTGAGAGGCAGCCCAGTCCTCCCTCTGTTATTGGAATATATATTATGGCTGCTCTATAATATCTCACCACTAAAGGGCAGCCCAGTCTTCCCTCTGTTATCGGGATGTATAATATGGCTGCTCTATAAAATCTCACCACTGAGGGGCAGCCCAGTCCTCATTCTGTTATTGGGATGTATAATATGGCTACACTATAATATCTCACCACTGAGGGGCAGCCCAGTCTTCCCTCTGTTATTGGGATGTATATTATTGCTGCCCTATAGTATCTCACCACTGAGGGGCAGCCCAGTCCTCATTCTGTTATTGGGATGTAAAGTATGGCTGCCCTATAATATCTCACCACTGAGGGGCAGCCCAGTCCTCCCTCTGTTATTGGGATGTATAATATGGCTGCCCTATAATATCTCACCACTGAAGGGCAGCCCAGTTCTGCCTCTGTTATTGGGATGTATAATATGGCTGCCCTATAATATCTCACCACTGAGGGGCAGCCCAGTCCTCCCTCTGTTATTGGGATGTATAATATGGCTGCCCTATAATATCTCACCACTGAGGGGCAGCCCAGTCCTCCTTCTGTTATTGGGATGTATAATATGGCTACTCTATAGTATCTCACCACTGAGAGGCAGCCCAGTCCTCCCTCTGTTATTGGGATGTATAATATGGCTGCCCTATAGTATCTCACCACTGAGGGGCAGCCCAGTCCTCCCTCTGTTATTGGGATGTATAATATGGCTGCTCTATAGTATATCACCACTGACGTGCAACCCAGTCCTCCCTCTGTTATTGGGATGTATAATATGGCTGCTCTATAGTATATCACCACTGAGGGGCAGCCCAGTCCTCCCTCTGTTATTGGGATGTATAATATGGCTACACTATAATATCTCACCACTGAGGGGCAGCCCAGTCCTCTCTCTGTTATTGGGATGTTTAATATGGCTGCTCTATAATATCTCACCACTGAGGGGCAGCCCAGTCCTCATTCTGTTAATGGGATGTAAAGTATGGCTGCCCTATAATATCTCACCACTGAGGGGCAGCCCAGTCCTCCCTCTGTTATTGGGATGTATAATATGGCTGCCCTATAATATCTCACCACTGAGGGGCAGCCCAGTCCTCCCTCTGTTATTGGGATGTATATTATTGCTGCTCTATAATATCTCACCACTGAGGGGCAGCCCAGTCCTCCCTCTGTTATTGGGATGTATAATATGGCTGCCCTATAATATCTCACCACTGAGGGACAGCCCAGTCCTCCCTCTGTTATTGGGATGTATAATATGGCTGCCCTATAATATCTCACCACTGAGGGGCAGCCCAGTCCTACTTCTGTTATTGGGATGTATAATATGGCTGCCCTATAGTATCTCACCACTGAGAGGCAGCCCAGTCCTCCCTCTGTTATTGGAATATATATTATGGCTGCTCTATAATATCTCACCACTGAGGGGCAGCCCAGTCCTCCCTCTGTTATTGGGATGTATAATATGGCTGCCCTATAATATCTCACCACTGAGGGGCAGCCCAGTCCTCCTTCTGTTATTGGGATGTATAATATGGCTGCTCTATAGTATATCACCACTGAGGGGCAGCCCAGTCCTCCTTCTGTTATTGGGATATATAATATGGCTGCCCTATAATACCTCACCACTGAGGGGCAGCCCAGTCCTCCCTCTGTTATTGGAATGTATATTATGGCTGATCTATAATACCTCACCACTGAGGGGCAGCCCAGTCCTCCCTCTGTTATTGGGATGTATAATATGGCTGCCCTATAATATCTCACCACTGATGAACATCCCAGTACTCCCTCTGTTATTGGGATGTATATTATGGCTGATCTATAGTATATCACTATAGTATATCACCACTGACGTGCAACCCAGTCCTCCCTCTGTTATTGGGATATATAATATGGCTGCTCTATAGTATCTCACCACGGAGGGGCAGCCCAGTCCTCCCTCTGTTATTGGGATGTATAATATGGCTGCCCTATAATATCTCACCACTGAGGGACAGCCCAGTCCTCCCTCTGTTATTGGGATGTATATTATGGATGCCCTATAATATCTCACCACTGAGAGGCAGCCCAGTCCTCCCTCTGTTATTGGAATATATATTATGGCTGCTCTATAATATCTCACCACTGAGGGGCAGCCCAGTCCTCCCTCTGTTATTGGGATGTATTATATGGCTGCCCTATAATATCTCACCACTGAGGGGCAGCCCAGTCCTCCTTCTGTTATTGGGATGTATAATATGGCTGACCTATAATATCTCACCACTGAGGGGCTGCCCAGTCCTCCTTCTGTTATTGGGATGTATAATATGGCTGACCTATAATATCTCACCACTGAGAGGCAGCCCAGTCCTCCCTCTGTTATTGGAATATATATTATGGCTGCTCTATAATATCTCACCACTGAGGGGCAGCCCAGTCCTCCCTCTGTTATTGGGATGTATAATATGGCTGCCCTATAATATCTCACCACTGAGGGGCAGCCCAGTCCTCCCTCTGTTATTTGGATGTGTATTATGGCTGCTCTGTAGTATATCACCACTGGGTGAAGCCCAGTCCTCCTTCTGGTACTGAGATGTATGTTATGGAAGCCCTATAATATCTATATATATATATATATATATATAAGCTCCGCTGTCTCCTCATCTTTTGACGTGTCATGGGTCGCAAAGGCAGTGGTTTTCTGGGCGGATACCCTTGCCAATTCTATTCATGACAGGGCGGTTCCATCAGAAGCAGCAGATCTCGCCAAGCAAATTTTCATGGCTGGGGACTATCTGATGCACACATCCCTATATGCAGCGAATTGCGTTGCACTTGCAGCTTCAAACGCCATTACCATCAGAATATTTCTGTGGCTTAGTGTGGTGAGCATAATCCGCTTCTAAAAAGTCCCTAATCTCTCTGCCTTACCAGAGGGGGTGACTGGAGAAAGGTTGGACCAGCTTAGCTCTGACGCTACAGGAGGAAAAGGAAATTTTTCCCGCAGCAAAAGGTTAGACAGCCTTTTCAGCGTCAGCAACAGTTTTGTGTCCGGTCCATTCGCAGCAACCCGTTTTTGTCTACCTCCACAGCCTTGTCAGGATCGGGGCTCTCGCCGCGTAGAAACAGAGGTTCCTCGGTCTCATTTAGACTCAACCAGTCTTGGAAGGGTCAGCCTAAGCAATCCAGATTTAAGGGAACCAAGTCCCATAGATTGTCCACACATTGACTCGCTTCTGTTTCTTAATGTCTGGCTTTCCGTTGTTCACGACGAATGGGTCAGAAACCTGGTGCCTTCCGGATACAAAATAGAAGCAGTGCAGCCCATTCTGGATCTAAAACTGCTACACAAGTTTGTCAGGGTCTGACACTTCTAGATGGAATCCCTCCGTTTGGTCATTACCTCGATGGAAAAAGGGGAGTTCCTGGAATCCATCGACATCAGGGATGCTTATCTCCACATTCCAATTTTTCCACCGCATCAGGAGTTCCTGCGTTTTGCCATTCGTAGGGACCATTTCCAATTCATGGTCTTGCCCATCGACCTCGCCACCACACCCAGTGTATTTACGAAGGTTATGGCGACCGACATTCATTCTGCACTCCCAGGGAGTGGTTGTTTTGCCATATTTGGACGACCACCTCATCAAGGGACCATCTTTCCAAGCCTATGCAAAGTGCGTGCGCATTACCTTGGATACCCTTTATCGCCTGAGCTGGCTGGTAAACTTGAACAAGTCCTCTCCCATTCCAGCTCAGCGTATCTCCTTTCTAGGGAAGATCCTGGATACTTCCCAGGGGTTGGTGATTCTCCCTCGAAACAAGATCTTAGCCCTTCAACAGGGAACCCGGGTGCTTTGTCGTCCATCCCTCATTCCATTTGCTTCATCATGAGGGTGCTGGGAAAAATGGTAGCAGCACTAGAAGCTGTTCACTTCGCTCAACTACACCTCTGCCTCTTGCAACAGGTGCTTCTGGAAAATTGGGAAAGGAGTCCGTTTTCTCTCGACCGGCCATGTCATCTGTCTTCGCAGGTCAGGCAAGCGATCAGCTGATGGACTGTGAAAACGTCGCTAAACCAGGGAAAGTCTTTTCTCTTGGTCCAATGGCTAGTGGTAACTACAGACGCCAGACTCCTCTGCTCAGGGGCGCTAAGCGAATCGGGAGACGAGGCTTCCGATAAACGTCCAGGAGATCCGAGGGATAAGGCTCACCCTCAGGCATTTCCATGCTCTTCTGGCGGGTCACCCCATTCGGATTCAATCAGACAATGCCACAGCGGTGACATATATCAGTCATCAAGGGGGTACCCGCAGCATAGCTGCAATGCTTCGGGTTACCCATATTCTCCATTGGGCCGATAGGAACCACTCAGTAATTTCAGCAGTGCATATCTCAGGTGTGGAAAACTGGGCGGCAGAATTTCTCAGCCGTCAGGGTCTCGCCTCAGGACAGTTGGAACTTCATCCGGAGGTTTTCCAACAGATCTGTGTTCGTTGGTGGACTCTGGATGTGGATCTGATGGCTTCCAGGTTGAACGCCAAGGTACACAACTTCATAACTCGGGATCCAAAGGCCATCGGGGTGGATGCACTTGTCACTTCGTGGCATCAGTAACATCTTCCGTATGCATTTCCTCCACTTCCTTTACTTCCAAGGGTCATCAGGAACATCAAGACTGAGGGGGTTCCACTAATCCTAGTCGCCCCAGATTGGCCACGCCACACGTGGTAGGCTGAGTTAGTGCAGCTCGTCGCCGACGTTCCCTGTTGTCTGCCAGATCGGCCAGATCTGCACTGCCAAGGTCCGATTTGCCATCAGAACACAGGGGCCCTGCGTTTAACGGCTTGGCTGTTGAAGCCTGGGTTCTATCTCAAGTTGGGTTCTCTCAAAAAGTGGTTTCCACCATGATTAGTGCTCGGAAATTGGCATTTGTTCACATCTATCTCCGCACCTGGAAAACCTTTTTCACATGGTGCAGAGACCGTGGACGTCGTCCTCTCATTTTCTCTGTTCCTTCCATTCTGGAATTTCTCTAGACCGGCTTGGATTCAGTTTGGCACTCAGTTCTCTTAAAGGCCAGATTTGGGCCTTATCCATTTTGTTCCAGCACAGGATTGCTTCAAATTTGCAAGTGAGGACTTTCATTCAGGGGGTGTCGCATGTGATATCTCCCTATAGAATGCCGTTAGAGGCCTAGGATCTTTACTTGGCCTTGGGTGCTCTTCAGGAAATGCCTTTCAAACCATTGCAGGACATCTCGTTGACCGTTCTGTCTTGGAAAGTCACCTTTCTTGTAGCAGTAACATCTATCAGACGAGTCTCGAAGCTAGCCGCCCTGTCCTTTCGAGCGCCTTTTCTAATTTTTCACCAGGACAAGGTGGTTCTCAGACCGTCTCCGTCTTTTTTGCCCAAGGTGGTTTCATCTTTCCACCTTAACGAGGACATTGTTCTTCCCTCTTTTTGTCCAGCGCCAATACATCGGGTTGAAAGAGACCGTCACACCCTGGATGTAGTGAGGGCTCTCAGGAGGTAGGTTTCGAGGACAGCACCCTTCCTTATGTCGGCGCCCTATTTGTGCTTCCTGAGAGTCACAGGATGGGTTTAGCCACTTCGGAGGCCACAATAGCCAGATGGATTTGTTCGGATATTCCGGAGTCCTACCGTGTCAGAGGCAAGTCTATCCTGGCGGGGATTAAGGCACACTCGGTCGGTGGGCGCTTCTTGGGCCATTCAGCATCAGGCTTCGGCAGAACAGGTCTGCTTGGCTGCAACTTGGTCCAGCCTCCACACATTCTGGAAGCACTATAATATTCATACTCAGACTTCTGCAGATGCGGCACTTGGCAGACGTATTCTGCTAGTGGCTGTAGCGCATCTTTAGTCTGTTGGTACGTGGGGTTCCATTGGTTATGTTATTCCCCACCCAGGGGCTGCTTTGGGACTTGCAATGGTTCTGTGTCCCCCAATGAGGTGAAGGAGAAATAGGGATTTTTGTGTACTCACCGTAAAATCCTTTTCTCTGAGCCATTCATTGCGGGACACAGTACCCACCCTGTTAGCTTTTTTGGCTTGGTTTTGTTTTTTCCCTAGTTTGATGTGTTGTACTCTGATATGATGTTATTGATCTCCTACTGCTTTTGCACTGAACTCGTTCACTTGGCATGAGGGTGTATACTGCAGGGGAGGAGCTAACTCTTTTTGTCTCAACATAGTGGAGGCCTACTCATCACAGCAGCATAACACAAATGGTTGTGTTTCCCAATGAGTGACTCGGAGAAAAGGATTTTACGGTGAGTACTCAAAAATCTCTATTTTTTTCAGAATTTTTAGAGTCAACAGGGCCTGGGGGGGCATTTTGGGGGGGTCAAAACTTTTGGGGTGCCCTCAAAATGCCCTCCTAAATTTTACACCTCTGGTGGACTAGACCTAGTGGTACTCTATACACCCTGAAGATTTGGGGTTGATAGCCCCAAACTGGGCTGAGCGGGACACCCCCAAATTGACCCTACTTAAACATTACAGTGCAAAGATAAAATCACCTTGGGCAAAAAAGTCAGAGACGGTCTAAGCACCATTTTGTCCTCGTGAAAATTTAGAAAGGACGCTCGACAGGACGGCTAGCTCCAAGATTAGTCTGATAGATGTCACTGCTACAAGAAAGGCGACTTTCCAAGACAGAATGGTCAACGAGATGTCCTGCAATAGTTCAAAAGGTGTCTCCTGAAGAGCTCCCAAGGCCAAGTTAAGATCCCAGGCCTCTTACTGCATTCTATAGGGGGGTATCACATGGGAGACCCCCTGAAAGTCCTCACTTACAACTTTGAAGCAATTCTGAGCTGGAACAAAACTGATAAGGCCGAAATCTGGCCTTTGAGAGTACGGATTTCCTAACCTGAATCCAAGCTGTTCTGGAGAAATTCCAGAATGGAGGGAACAGAGAAGAGGAGAGGAGTATGTCCACGGTCCCTGCACCATGTGAAAAATGTTATTCAGGTGCGGTAATAGATGAGAGCAGATGCCGGGTCCCAAGCACTAATCAT
The DNA here is from genome assembly GCF_032444005.1 of Ranitomeya imitator. Lineage (NCBI taxonomy): Eukaryota > Metazoa > Chordata > Amphibia > Anura > Dendrobatidae > Ranitomeya > Ranitomeya imitator. The sequence continues at coordinate 157,951,759 of NC_091290.1, forward strand.
TGTGGAAACCACTAGTTGAGAGAACCCAGATTGAGTTAGAACCCAGGCTTTAACAGCCAAGCCGTTAAACCAAGGGCCCCTGAGTTCTGGTGGCAAATCGGACCTTGGCAGTGCAGACCAGGCCGATCTGGCAGATGCCAGGGAACGTCGGCGACGAGCTGCACTGACGCTGCATACCACGCGTGGCATGGTCAATCTCGGGCGACTAGGATTAGTGGAACCCCCTCAGTTTTAATCTTCCTGATGACCACGGAAGAAAAGGAAGCGGAGGAAACACGTACGGAAGATGGAACTGATGCCACAGAGTGACAAGTGCATCCACCCCGATGGCCTTTGGATCTCGAGACCGAGCTATGAAGTTGTGTACCTTGGCGTTCAACCTGAAAGCCATCAGATCCACATCCGGACTCCTCCAATGAACACAACTGTTGTAAGACCTCCGGATGAAGTTCCCACTCTTCTGAGGCGAGACCCTGACGGCTGAGAAAATCTGCCGCCCAGTTTACCACACCTGGGATATGCACTGCAGAATTTACCGAGTGGTTCCTCTCGGCCCAATGGAGAATGTGGATAACTTTGTGGATTCCCACCCTCCTGCGGATACCCCCTTGATGACTGATGTATGCCACTGCTGTGGCGTTGTCTGGTTGAATCCAAATGGGGTGACCCAGCAGAAGAGGATGGAAATGCCTCAAGGCTAGTCTGATCGCTCGGATCTCCAGGACGTTTATCGGAAGCCTCGTCTCCCGATTCGCTTAGTGCCCCTGAGCAGAGGAATCCGGCGTCTGTAGTTACCACTAGCCATTGGACCAGGAGAAAAGACTTTCCCTGGTTTAGCGACGATTTTACAGTCCATCAGCTGATCACTTGCCTGACCTGCGGAGACTATTGACATGGCCGGTCGAGAGACGACGGACACCTTTCCCAATTTTCCAGAAGCACCTGTTGCAAGAGGCGGAGGTGTAGTTGAGCGAAGTGAACAGCTTCTAGTGCTGCTACCATTTTTCCCAGCACCCTCATGATGAAGCGAATGGAATGAGGGATGGACGACAAAGCACCCGGGTTCCCTGTTAAAGGGCTAAGATCTTGTTTCGAGGGAGAATCACCAACCCCTGGGAAGTATCCAGGATCTTCCCTAGAAAGGAGATCTCCTGAGCTGGATTGGGAGAGGACTTGTTCAAGTTTATCAGCCAGCCCAGGCGAGAGAGTATCCAAAGTAATGTACATGCACTCTGCGCAGGCTTGGAAAGACAGTCCCTTGATGAGACGGTCATCCATGACCCTGTGTTGACGCAGAGAATTGATGGCACAGTAAAGAGCTCATGCTCAAGCCTCTGATTTTGGCAGATGAGAGGGGAAAAACCGTGCCGGAAGACGAGCGGAAAATTATTTTTGTATCCGGAAGACACCAGGTCTCTTACCCATTTGTCGTGAATAACGGAAAGCCAAACATGATGAAACAGAAGCAGACAGCCACCTAATTTGGTGGTGACAACCGGATAAGCCCGCAAATTATTGTGTGGAGAATCTGTGACTTGGTTCCCTTAAGTCTGGATTGCCTAGGCCGACCCTTCCAAGACTGGTTGGGTCTATATGAGACCCGAGAACCTCAGACTCTACGTGGCGAGCTCCCCGATCCTGACGAGGCTGCTGTGGAGGTAGACCAAAACGGTTGCTGCGAAAGGACCAGAAACGAAACTGTTGCTGACGCTGAAAAGGCCGTTTAACCTTTTCCTGCTAGAGAAATTTGCTTTTCCCTCTTGTGGCGTCGCATATATGCTAGTCCAGCTTTTCTCCCAACAGTCTGGTAATGCAGATAGATTAGGGCCTTTTTAGAAGCAGACTTTATAGAAGCGTCTAGGCTGCATCCCTTTTCTGATGGTAATAGCGTTTGAAGCTGCAAGTGCAGCGCAATTCGCTGCATCTAGGGATGCGTGCATCAGACTGTCCCTGGCCATGGCAATTTGCTTGGCGAGATCCGCTGCCTCTGATGGAAGCGCCCTGTCCTGAATAGATTTGGCAAGGCTATCTGCGCAGAAAACCATTGCCTTTGCGACCCATGCTGCAGCAAAAGATGGGGAGAGAGCGGAGCCTGAGGCTTCATAAACAAAGGGAGCAAGGTTCTCTATCTGTCGGTCCATGGGATTTTTAATGGAAGCCCCGTTGTTGCAGGCTAAGGTTATGTGCACACGTTGCGGTTTTAGATGCGATGCACAGAATTGCATCAAATCCGCAGTGTACTGCACAAGCAATGTTAGTCATTGTGAAATTGACATTTGGTGTGGAATAAAAGCACAGAAACGCAGCTTTTTTTTTTTGCATCATGTCAATTCTTTTTGCGGATCTCAGGTATTATATAGGGCTATAAACAAATTACACAGGCACTTCTCACCAAGGGAGAATAAGATAGAAAATACCCAGAAGCAGCTGGTGATCTTAACAGGCTGTGTGTATACTTGTTGATTGCAGACTGCCAAGCTTTGTAAATATACAATGATCACCGCACTAAACTGAGGATTAAGGAGTTAAAAATGAGAGTAGAAAAGATATAGGGGAGCAGTTGCCTTACCCCACACAATTATCAATAACGTTATTGTACTTATTTTTGATAGTAACTGTGCTAACGAGATTAGTAAAATATGGGCACTGGTGGTCGACTGGCAAGTAGCGCTGCTAAAGTGCTGCAATAAAATGAGATAATATTATTGACTACTGTGTAACACACACACACCACCTCCTCACCTCGCCCCCTATCTGTCGGAGTCCCGCAAGGTTCAGTTCTAGGACCCCTGCTCTTCTCCATTTACACCTTTGGCCTGGGACAGCTCATAGAATCTCACGGCTTTCAGTATCATCTCTATGCTGACGACACACAGATCTACATCTCTGGACCAGATATTACCACCCTACTAACCATAATCCCTCAATGTCTGTCTGCTATTTCATCCTTCTTCTCCACTAGATTTCTAAAACTTAACATGGACAAAACAGAATTCATCATCTTTCCCCCATCTCACACGACCTCCCCAACGAACCTATCCATTACAGTAAACGGATGCCCACTCTCCCCAGTCCCACAAGCCCGCTGTCTTGGGGTAATCCTTGACACTGATCTCTCTTTTAAACCACATATCCAAACCCTTTCCACTTCCTGCCGCCTCCAACTCAAAAATATTTCACGGATCCGCACATTCCTAAACCAAGAAACTGCAAAGACCCTAGTCCATGCCCTCATCATCTCCCGCCTTGACTACTGTAACCTCCTGCTCTGTGGCCTCCCCTCTAACACTCTTGCACCCCTCCAATCTATTCTAAACTCTGCTGCACGACTAATCCACCTGTCCCCCCGCTATTCCCCGGCCTCTCCCCTCTGTCAATCCCTGCACTGGCTCCCCATCACCCAGAGACTCCAGTACAAAAACCTAACCATGACATACAAAGCCATCCACAACCTGTCTCCTCCATACATCTGTGACCTCGTCTCCCGGTACTCTCCTGCACGCAACCTCCGATCCTCACAAGATCTCCTTCTCTACTCCCCTATTATCTCCTCTTCCCACAATCGCATACAAGATTTCTCTCGTGCATCCCCCTACTCTGGAATTCTCTACCACAACACATCAGACTCTCGCCTACCATCGAAACCTTCAAAAAGAACCTAAAGACCTACCTCTTCCGACAAGCCTACAACCTGCAGTAACCACCGATCGACCAAACCGCTGCACGGCCAGCTCTACCCTACCTACTGTATCCTCACCCATCCCTTGTAGATTGTAAGCCCTCGCGGGCAGGGTCCTCTCTCCTCCTGTACCAGTTATGACTTGTATTGTTCAAGATTATTGTACTTGTTTTATGATGTATACCCCTCCTCACATGTAAAGCGCCATGGAATAAATGGCGCTATAATAATTAATAATAATAATAATAATAATAATAATAATAACATACATGAGTATCATTGTATGCAGCTAAATTGTACTTACTAGTACCAGCATTGGTGATACAGCTTGTATGCAGAAGCCCCGTACAGAGTAGGGCATAGTGATCAGCTGGTAGGTGAAGTTATGTTCAGATTGTAGTTTGCCCACAATGCCAAGTATTCCAAGAATATTGCTCAGGGTTAGGGTTCTTGGGATGTATAATATGGCTGCCCAATAATACCTCACCACTGAGGGGCAGCCCAATCCTCTCTGTTATTGGGATGCATAATATGGCTGCCCTATAATACCTCACCACTGAGGGGCAGCCCAGTCCTCCTTCTGTTATTGGGATGTATAATATGGCTGCCCTATAGTATCTCACCACTGAGGGGCAGCCCAGTCCTCTCTCTGTTATTGGGATGTATATTATGGCTGCCCTATAATACCTCACCACTGAGGGGCAGCCCAGTCCTCCCTCTGTTGTTGGGATGTATAATATGGCTGCTCTATAGTATATCACCACTGAGGGGCAGCCCAGTCCTCCCTCTGTTGTTGGTATGTATAATATGGCTGCTCTATAGTATCTCACCACTGACGTGCAGCCCAGTCCTCCTCCTGTTATTGGGATGTATAATATGGCTGACCTATAATATCTCCCCACTGAGGTGCAGCCCAGTCGTCCCTCTGTTATTGGGATGAGTAATATGGCTGCTCTATAGTATCTCCCCACTGAGGTGCAGCCCAGTCCTCCCTCTGTTATTGGGATGTATAATACGGCTGCCCTATAATACCTCACCACTGAGAGGCAGCCCAGTCCTCCCTCTGTTATTGGGATGTATAATATGGCTGCTCTATAATATCTCACCACTGAGGGGCAGCCCAGTCCTCCTTCTGTTATTGGGATGTATAATATGGCTGCTCTATAGTATATCACCACTGAGGGGCAGCCCAGTCCTCCCTCTGTTATTGGGATGTATATTATGGCTGCTCTATAATATCTCACCAATGATGGGCAGCCCAGTCCTCCCTCTGTTATTGGGATGTATATTATGGCTGCCCTATAGTATCTCACCACTGAGGGGCAGCCCAGTCCTCCCTCTGTTATTAGGATGTATAATATGGCTTCTCTATAATACCTCACCACTGAGGGACAGCCCAGTCCTCCCTCTGTTATTGGGATGTATAATATGGCTGCTCTATATCATCTCACCACTGAGGGGCAGCCCAGTCCTCCCTCTGTTATTGGGATGTATAATATGGCTGCTCTATAGTATCTCACCACTGAGGGGCAGCCCAGTCCTCCCTTTGTTATTGGGATGTATAATATGGCTGCTCTATATCATCTCACCACTGAGGGGCAGCCCAGTCCTCCCTCTGTTATTGGGATGTATAATATGGCTGCTCTATAGTATCTCACCACTGAGGGGCAGCCCAGTCCTCCCTTTGTTATTGGGATGTATAATATGGCTGCTCTATAGTATCTCACCACTGAGGGGCAGCCCAGTCCTCCCTCTGTTATTGGGATGTATAATATGGCTGCTCTATAATATATCACCACTGAGGGGCAGCCCAGTCCTCCCTCTGTTATTGGGATGTACAATATGACTGCTCTATAGTATCTCACCACTGAGAGGCAGCCCAGTCCTCCCTCTGTTATTGGGATGTATAATATGGCTGCCCTATAATATCTCACCACTGAGGGGCAGCCCAGTTCTCCTTCTGTTATTGGGATGTATAATATGGCTGCTCTATAGTATCTCACCACTGAGGGGCAGCCCAGTCCTCCCTCTGTTATTGGAATGTATAATATGGCTGCCCTATAATACCTCACCACTGAGGGGCAGCCCAGTCCTCCCTCTGTTATTGGGATGTATAATATGGCTGCCCTATAATACCTCACCACTGAGGGGCAGCCCAGTCCTCCCTCTGTTATTGGGATGTCGCTCAAAACACATTTGTTCAGAGCGGCCTATCACGTTCACTAATCAAAGTTATGTTATGTTTGTGTGTGTGTAGCCCATTCACTATGCCCATCTATTCCCCAACCCCTGAAGATGGCTGGACCATGATTGTAAATACATCATTGTAAATACACACCTGTACTTTGCATCTCCCCCACCTCATTGTAGATTGTAAGCTCTCACGAGCAGGGTCGTCTTATTTTGCTTTAATTATTGTATTGTTAACGTTGTTACTTATGACTTTTGTGTTTGAAACTGTTAAACTGTAAAGCGCTGCGGAACATGTTGGTGCTACATAAGTATAGATTATTATTATTATTATTATAATATGACTGCTCTATAATATCTCACCACTGAGGGGCAGCCCAGTCCTCCCTCTGTTATTGGGATGTATAATATGGCTACTCTATAGTATCTCACCACTGAGGGACAGCCCAGTCCTCCTTCTGTTATTGGGATGTATAATATGGCTGCCCTATAGTATCTCACCACTGAGGGGCAGCCCAGTCCTCCTTCTGTTATTGGGATGTATAATATGGCTGCCCTATAGTATCTCACCACTGAGGGGCAGCCCAGTCCTCCTTCTGTTATTGGGATGTATATTATGGCTGCCCTATAATACCTCACCACTGAGGGGCAGCCCAGTCCTCCTCCTGTTATTGGGATGTATCTTATGGTTGCCCTATAATATCTCACCACTGAGGGTCATCCCAGACCTCCCTCTGTTATTGGGATGTATTATATGGCTGCTCTATAGTATCTCACCACTGATGGGCAGCCCAGTCCTCCCTCTGTTATTGGGATGTATAATATGGCTGCTCTATAGTATCTCACAACTGAGGGGCAGCCCAGTCCTCCCTCTTATTGGGATGTATTATATGGCTGCTCTATAGTATCTCACTACTGAAGGACAGCCCAGTCCTCCCTCTTTTATTGGGATGTATAATATTACTGCTCTATAGTATCTCACCACTGAGGGTCAGCCCAGGGCCCTGGCAGTGTTCCTCCTGTTACTCCTTGCACAAAGGCTAAGGTAGCGGTCCTGCCGCTGGGTTGTTGCCCTCCTACTGCCCCTTCTACGTCTCCTGGTGTACTGGCTTGTCTTCTGGTAGCGCTTCCAGCCTCTGGACACTATGCTGACAGACACAGCAAACCACCTTGCCACAGCTCGCATTGATGTGCCATCCTGGATGAGCTAGTGTGGGTTGTAGAGTCTGTTTCATGCTACCACGAGTGTGAAAGCACAACCAACATTCAAAAGTGGCCAAAACATCAGACACAAAGCATTGGTACTGAGATATGGTCTGTGGTCCCCACCTGCAGAACCACTTCTTTATTGAGGGTGTCTTGATAATTGCCAATAATTTCCATCTGTTGCCTATTCCATTTGCATAACAGCATGTGAAATTGATTGTCAAACAATGTTGCTTCCTAAGTGGACAGTTAGACTTCACAGAAGTTTGGTTTACTCTCTGACCTTTCCTGCACTGCAGTACTTAGCTCTGCCCTCAAGAGGGCAGACACCGTACGCCTGCTCTGTAGCCGTGGCAGGAAGAAAAGAAGAGGACGTCATCGAATGAAGATAGGAGGCGCTGGAGCGGACCGTGACACCCATCGGACCCGGACTGCAGCAGGATTGCCCCTGGGTGAGTATAAAATAACCTTTATTTTTCATCTTTCAGTTTACTTCGGGGCTTATCTACAGCATTACAGAATGCTGTAGATAAGCCCCTGATGCCGGCGGCCGCAGCTCATATACGATTTTGGGAGTGACAGATTTCCTTTAAGAGGTTATAGAGGCCATGTGTTTGAGTCATTGCTGCTGACTTATTAGAGTATTTTTCCACGGTCAGGAAATGCTGCGGATGGGACGCTGCATACAGCTGCAGCATCCAATCCAGAGCGGCGAGCTGTTACAGCATAGTGGAGGGGATTTTATGAAATGCCATCTCCACTATGCGTGCAAGGACACCCGCAGCTTCCCTGCGTATACGAACATGCGGCTCGTCTTTATAGACTGCAGTATGTCTATTTATCTTGCGGAGAAGCTCAGTCTCCTCAAGATAAATATCACAGTCCAATGTATAGGATGATGTGATTCCGCATGATTCAATGAACACATGCAGAATCTCCGCGCATACGAAAGCCGGCAGCGCTTTGGACGGAGCTGCCTCCAAAGCGCTGCCAATCCATACCGTGGAAACATACGCTTAGGGTAAGTTCACACAGGGTGTTTTTGCTGCGTTTTTTTATGCTAATTTTCAGCTGCTATTTACATTACCAGCAAAGCCTATGAGATTTCAGAAATCTCATGCACACGCATTGGGTTTTTGTTTGGTCAGTATTTTGTGCTGTGCAGTGTTTTTTTTTTTTACATAGGGCATGTCACTTCTTTCAGTGTTTTTTTACCCATTGACTTGAATGGGTGGTGAAAAAAATGCTACAGATACGCTAGTTTGACTTTTCTTGCAGCGTAGTTGCTGCAGAAAAGTCAATGAGAGCCTGATGTGACATCATCACACCTGGCTCTGCTACATCTAGATGACAGTCTGCATGATGCGTTCTTACAGCCTGTCATCCAGCAGCGCAGGCGCCGGGGATGGTAATGAAGGAGAGGACGCGGCGCCTGGCACGCAGAGGCCATGAGTGACGGCTGCAAGGCATCTGGATTAGGGGCCGCAGGACAATTTCACAGGTATGAGGGACAAACTTCAAAAGCGATTATTGCAGCAATGCCAGGGACCCGAACTAAAAGAGCCACCTTGTCAGAATGCAGCATTAGTGCTGCACAAGATGGCTCTTTTAGTTACAAACGCCAGGGTAGGGAGGGTGACAGGTTCCGTTCAAATAAACACACACACAGTAAGAAAAAAGTATTTTAATGAAATAAAACACACAGTTTTGACCATATTTTTATTGCCCTGCCATTTTAAAGCAAAGCCCACGATCTTCTGTAAGAAAAATAAAATAATAAAGCAAAAGTATACTCCCTGAACCGTCACAGTCCAATATACCGAGTGTCCCACGACGTATCTGGGGGAGATGAAGCTTTACAAGTGGGAGCGATGCTAATGCAACTGCTCCTGGCTGTAAGCGACTGGGGAATGAATGAGATGGAGCGGGCGCAGGCTCAGTCACCAGCGGTCACATCACCGAGCCTGCGCTCCCTCACTGCCTGACCTGAGGTAACCTCTGCACCATGGGAAAATGCAGGGGAAGAGGATACTGCAGGTAATGTGAATATTCTCTTCATTCTATCTATTCTTTCTATCTATACATTCTATTCTATATCTTCTTTCTATCTATGTATTTATCTATTCATTCTATATCTATTCATTCTATATCTATTCATTCTTTTATTTCTTTGTGTGCACTCAACTTTATTGGCATGCACAAAGAGAAAAAAAGCGCATGAAAAAAGTGGCAAAATACGCCGCAAAAACTCACCTAAACCTGCGTTTTTGGCGCAAATTATCTGCCTAGATGATCCATTTTTGATGCAGAAAAAAAAAAACGCAGCAAAAACGCCCTGTGTGAACTTCCCCTATACTGTTATTTTACATATACCTGGATCTGTCCACAGGTTTTGTCTGCCTCTGATTTATGTTATTACTTTCCTACTGTAGAGCAGCAGGAACTACTGGAATTAATGAGAGGTAGAAATCGTCCTGCTTTTATTAATCTAAGAGCTCAGTGCCTCTGCTCATCCTGCAGCTGCCGGACACCCACCACTGTCCAGCGTCTGTGACTGCACTCACTACACTGAGCAGCCAATCACAGGCATGTGTGTGCGATGTGGGAGGAGCCCAGTCACTTGTACACACTGCTCTAAGTCTCCTCCTCCTACTCCACAGTAAGAAGCGAAGCAAACAGCAGGGGGAAAAGAAATTTGTCTCCGCTCCCAGTGGTGAGCAGACCCCAGTTCTTCACATCAAAGAGCTGTCTCTTCATCTGGGATGGTTCACAATGCACACATCACTAGGTCACCGCTGGGCACAGCCTCAGAATCGGGACAGTCCAGCAGTATGAGAGATGGTTGTTAGCTATGTATCAGGTAATATATAATGGTACATGTGATATTACTATTCTGAGGTAATTATTGTACTGTACATGTGAGGGGTATCAGGTATTATATAGGGTACATGTGATATTACTATTCTGAGGTAATTATTGTACTGTACATGTGAGGGGTATCAGGTGATATATAGTGGTACATGTGATACTACTATTCTGAGGTAATTATACTGTACATGTGAGGGGTATCAGGTATTATATAGGGGTACATGTGATATTACTATTCTGAGGTAATGTACTGTACATGTGAGGGGTGTCAGGTGTTATATAGGGGTACATGTGATATTACTGTTCTGAGGTAATGTACTGTACATGTGAGGGGTAGCAGGTATTTTATAGTGGTACATGTGATATTACTATTCTGAGGTAATGTACTGTACATGTGAGGGGTATCAGGTATTATATACGGGTACATGTGATATTACTGTTCTGAGGTAATGTACTGTACATGTGAGGGGTATCAGGTATTTTATAGTGGTACATGTGATATTACTATTCTGAGGTAATGTACTGTACATGTGAGGGGTATCAGGTATTATATAGGGGTACATGTGATATTACTATTCTGAGGTAATTATACTGTACATGAGGGGTATCAGGTATTATATAGGGGTACATGTGATATTACTATTCTGAGGTAATTATACTGTACATGAGGGGTATGAGGTATTATATAGGGTACATGTGATATTACTATTCTGAGGTAATTATTGTACTGTACTTGTGAGGGGTATCAGGTATTATATAGGGTACATGTGATATTACTATTCTGAGGTAATGTACTGTACATGTGAGGGGTATCGGGTATTATATAATGGTACATGTGATATTATTATTCTGAGGTAATTATTGAACTGTACATGAGGGGTATCAGGTATTATATAGGGGTACATGTGATATTACTATTCTGAGGTAATTATACTGTACATGAGGGGTATCAGGTAATATATAATGGTACATGTGATATTACTATTCTGAGGTAATTATTGTACTGTACATGTGAGGGGTGTCAGGTATTATATAGTGGTACATGTGGTACTATTCTGAGGTAATTGTACTGTACATGTGAGGGGTATCAGGTATATAGGGTACATGTGATATTACTGTTCTGAGGTAATGTACTGTACATGTGAGGGGTATCAGGTATTATATAGGGGTACATGTGATATTACTATTCTGAGGTAATTATACTGTACATGAGGGGTATCAGGTATTATATAGGGGTACATGTGATATTACTATTCTGAGGTAATTATTGTACTGTACATGAGGGGTATCAGGTATTATATAGGGGTACATGTGATATTACTATTCTGAGGTAATTATTGTACTGTACATGTGAGGGGTATCGGTATTATATAGGGGTACATGTGATATTACTATTTCGAGGTAATTATTGAACTGTACATGAGGGGTATCAGGTATTATATAGGGGTACATGTGATATTACTATTCTGAGGTAATTATACTGTACATGAGGGGTATCAGGTAATATATAATGGTACATGTGATATTACTATTCTGAGGTAATTATTGTACTGTACATGTGAGGGGTGTCAGGTATTATATAGTGGTACATGTGGTACTATTCTGAGGTAATTGTACTGTACATGTGAGGGGTATCAGGTATATAGGGTACATGTGATATTACTGTTCTGAGGTAATGTACTGTACATGTGAGGGGTATCAGGTATTATATAGGGGTACATGTGATATTACTATTCTGAGGTAATGTACTGTACATGTGAGGGGTATCAGGTATTATATAGTGGTACATGTGATATTACTATTCTGAGGTAATGTACTGTACATGTGAGGGGTATCAGATATTATATAGGGGTACATGTGATATTACTATTCTGAGGTAATGTACTGTACATGTGAGGGGTATCAAGTATTATATAGGGGTACATGTGATATTACTATTCTGAGGTAATTATTGTACTGTACATGTGAGGGGTGTCAGGTATTATATAGTGGTACATGTGATACTATTCTGAGGTAATTATTGTACTGTACATGTGAGGGGTATCAGGTATATAGGGTACATGTGATATTACTGTTCTGAGGTAATGTACTGTACATGTGAGGGATATCAGGTATTATATAGGGGTACATGTGATATTACTATTCTGAGGTAATTATACTGTACATGTGAGGGGTATCAGGTATTATATAGTGGTACATGTGATATTACTATTCTGAGGTAATGTACTGTACATGTGAGGGGTATCAGGTATTATATAGGGGTACATGTGATATTACTATTCTGAGGTAATTATACTGTACATGAGGGGTATCAGGTATTATATAGGGGTACATGTGATATTACTATTCTGAGGTAATTATACTGTAAATGAGGGGTATCAGGTATTATATAGGGGTACATGTGATATTACTATTCTGAGGTAATTATTGTACTGTACATGTGAGGGGTATCAGGTATTATATAGGGGTACATGTGATACTATTCTGAGGTAATTATTGTACTGTACATGTGAGGGGTATCAGGTATATAGGGTACATGTGATATTACTATTCTGAGGTAATGTACTGTACATGTGAGGGCTATCGGGTATTATATAGGGGTACATGTGATATTACTATTCTGAGGTAATGTACTGTACATGTGAGGGCTATCGGGTATTATATAGTGGTACATGTGATATTACTATTCTGAGGTAATGTACTGTACATGTGAGGGGTATCAGGTATTATATAGGGGTACATGTGATATTACTATTCTGAGGTAATGTAGTGTACATGTGAGGGGTATCAAGTATTATATAGGGGTACATGTGATATTACTATTCTGAGGTAATTATTGTACTGTATGATATATGAGGGGTATCAGGTATTATATAGGGGTACATGTGATATTACTATTCTGAGGTAATGTACTGTACATGTGAGGGGTATCAGGTATTATATAGGGGTACATGTGATATTACTATTCTGAGGTAATGTACTGTACATGTGAGGGGTATCAAGTATTATATAGGGGTACATGTGATATTACTATTCTGAGGTAATGTACTGTACATGTGAGGGCTATCGGGTATTCTATAGGGGTACATGTGATATTACTATTCTGAGGTAATGTACTGTACATGTGAGGGCTATCGGGTATTATATAGGGGTACATGTGATAGGGACGGACTAAACTGCATATTGGGATTATGGGATGATGGGATGATGGGCTGCAATACTAGACTCCACCACTAGATGGCAGCACATTTTACAAATGCAGCCCAGGAAATGACTTCTAGTAATATAGCAAGAAGGGAATATGGGTATAACTATTGTTCAGTATGGGGATTATGGGTGAAATATCACAAATACACATGCTCAGGAACATACTTCATCTACTTCTGATATATATATATATAATATGATGAAACATGTCATTAACTTCCGGTAAGAATATGGGTATATTTATTTTTCTATATGGGGTTATGGTCAGAATGCTATGGATATACAGATCCTGTAACCCAGAGGTCCCCAACTCCAGGCCTCGAGGGCCGCGAACAGTGCAGGTTTTCAGGATTTCCTTAGTATTGCACAGGGGTTGGAATCATCACCTGTGCAGATGATCACATTACCACCGATGCAATACTAAAGAAATCCTGAAAACCTGCACTGTTGGCGGCCCTCGAGGCCTGGAGTTGGGGACCCCTGCTGTAACCTATTTGCATCTGACAGGACTACATGTCCATTGACTTCTCCCACCCCTGGGAGATGTGAGCCCTGGCATCATAGGTCTTTGACCCAGTGTTCCCACCTCCTTATTAGGCCGGCCATGTCATAGAGATGAGCAGTCTTGCACCATACTTCTTGCTTATATACCTATATTATTCTCAATACATTGTTCTTTATAGGATGTTGGATCTTTTGCAAGATTTTATTGGTTACTTAGGTTTGTTGACATCAATAACTTTTAATGGAGATATATAGAATTTTTTTAAAATAACTTTTAATAAAATAATAGGTTTTATCTTAACAAAAATATTTGGAAATGGAACATGTATTTTAGTGTATACTGGTCTCTAGGTTAATACGAAGGCCATCATATCAAATCCAACAAAATAGCTTTCATGGAACAATTAATGATCCTGCTTACGTTCACATGTCTGATATAGGACTCGATATTGCTTCTTCGTCAGTAGGCAAGGCATAATTGAATCTTATGTGCCTGTTTTCCATCCAGGTTCACTTGAATGGGAATGGAAACCTTCATATTGTACCCCGCTATACAGGGCAGATTTTTTTTTTTTTTGTGTGGCTGTGGGAAAAAGATGAGGGTAACGTATACAGTCATGGCCAAAAGTTTTGAGAATGACACCAAAATTATATTTTCACATGATCTGCTGCCCTCTGGTTTTTATTAGTGTTTGTCTGATGTTTATATCACATACAGAAATATAATTGCAATCATATTATGAGTACCAATAGGTTATATTGACAGTTAGAATGAGTTAATGCAGCAAGTCAATATTTGCAGTGTTGACCCTTCTTCTTCAAGACCTCTGCAATTCTCCCTGGCATGCTCTCAATCAACTTCTGGACCAAATCCTGACTGATAGCAGTCCATTCTTGCATAATCAATGCTTGCATTTTGCCAGAATTTGTTGGTTTTTGTTTGTCCACCCGTCTCTTGATGATTGACCACAAGTTCTCAATGGGATTAAGATCTGGGGAGTTTCCAGGCCATGGACCCAAAATCTCTATGTTTTGTTCCATGAGCCATTTAGTTATCACCTTTGCTTTATGGTGCTCCATCATGCTGGAAAAGGCATTGTTGGGCGCCAGACTGCTCTTGGACGGTTGGGAGAAGTTGCTCTTGGAGGACATTCTGGTACCATTCTTTATTCATGGCTGTGTTTTTAGGCCGATTCCCTTGGCTGAGAAGCAACCCCACACATGAATGGTTTCAGGATGCTTTACAGTTGGCATGAGACAAGACTGGTGGGAGCGCTCACCTCTTCTTCTCCGAATAAGCTGTTTTCCAGATGTCCCAAACAATCGAAAAGGGGATTCATCAGAGAAAATTACTTTGCCCCAGTCCTCAGCAGTCCACTCCCTGTACCTTTTGCAGAATATCAGTCGGTCCCTGATGTTTTTTCTGGAGAGAAGAGGCTTCTTTGCTGCCCTCCTTGAAACCAGGCCTTG
Source organism: Ranitomeya imitator (assembly GCF_032444005.1). Classification (NCBI taxonomy): domain Eukaryota; kingdom Metazoa; phylum Chordata; class Amphibia; order Anura; family Dendrobatidae; genus Ranitomeya; species Ranitomeya imitator. The sequence goes on from NC_091290.1 coordinate 157,966,883, forward strand.
CTCAAAGTCTCCGCCTCACAGTGCGTGCAGAAGCACTCACACCAGCCTGCTGCCATTCCTGAGCAAGCTCGGCACTGCTGGTAGTCCGATCCCGCAGCTGAAACAGTTTGAAGATCCGGTCCTGGCGCTTGCTGGTCTTTCTTGGGCGCCCTGGAGCCTTTTTGACAACAATGGAAGCTCTCTCCTTGAAGTTCTTGATGATGCAATAGATTGTTGACTGAGGTGCAATCTTTGTAGCTGCGATACTCTTCCCTGTTAGGCCATTTTTGTGCAGTGCAATGATGGCCGCACGTGTTTCTTTAGAGATAACCATGGTTAACTGAAGAGAAACAATGATACCAAGCACCAGCCTCCTTTTAAAGTGTCCAGTGATGTCATTCTTACTTAATCATGACTGATCGCCAGCCCTGTCCTCATTAACACCCACACCTGTGTTAATGGATCAATCACTAAAACGATGTTAGCTGCTCCTTTTAAGGCAGGACTGCAATGATGTTGAAATGTGTTTTGGGGGTTAAAGTTCATTTTCTGGGCAAATATTGACTTTGCAAGTACAGTAATTGCTGTTAAGCTGATCACTCTTTGACATTCAGGAGTATATGCAAATTGCCATTACAAAAATGAAGCAGTAAACTTTGGAAAAATTACTATTTGTCTCATTCTCAATACTTTTGGCCATGACTGTACAGCACTTTGCCAGCCAATTTACTGCTTTATCCAAGTATCCAGGCGGCTGCCCAGGGCTCCCCTTTTAGACACAAAAAATGGACAAAAGCGGACAGTAGAACATAAAAGAGAGGTAGGATGACACAAAAGGAGGATACTCAGAGGGACAGAAGGATACAAGAGGGACAGGAAGACCCAAAGCGGGACAGCAGGATACAAAGGGGGGTATTTTATTCAGTTGTTTGAGTTATCCCAGTTTTTCACAAATCCAAGCACCCTCTGCTCCCGTTTAGCTTGGATAAAAGAGACTCTACTGGATATTTTTATCAGGTAAAGGATAAATATGGGAGTTGGGATTTGTAGCCATATTATCCAAATCATAATCCCCATATAAATGAATATTGATAATAATAATATAATCATCCACATCTAATGATCATATCACATTACATTTTATGTGAAATTAGTGGGGTAAGGTGTTTGTTGGTTGACAGCACACGCTATGCACGATTGAGCAGCTAAGTATTAAATTTCACAAGGAAAACACAGGCTATTTTCAATTTGACGCTTTAAAGAGGACCTGTCATCACATTTAATGCCACCAAGCAGCAGCTATGGTGGCATAGTTGACAATGATAAATGTAAGGTTATACACATGGGAAGAAGGAATCAATATCACCATTACACACTGAACGGGAAACCACTGGGTAAATCTGACAGGGAGAAGGACGTGGGGATCCTAGTTAATGATAAACTTACCTGGAGCAGCCAGTGCCAGGCAGCAGCTGCCAAGGCAAACAGGATCATGGGGTGCATTAAAAGAGGTCTGGATACACATGATGAGAGCATTATACTGCCTCTGTACAAATCCCTAGTTAGACCGCACATGGAGTACTGTGTCCAGTTTTGGGCACCGGTGCTCAGGAAGGATATAATGGAACTAGAGAGAGTACAAAGGAGGGCAACAAAATTAATAAAGGGGATGGGAGAACTACAATATCCAGATAGATTAGCGAAATTAGGATTATTTAGTCTAGAAAAAAGACGACTGAGGGGCGATCTAATAACCATGTATAAGTATATAAGGGGACAATACAAATATCTCGCTGAGGATCTGTTTATACCAAGGAAGGTGACGGGTACAAGGGGGCATTCTTTGCGTCTGGAGGAGAGAAGGTTTTTCCACCAACATAGAAGAGGATTCTTTACTGTTAGGGCAGTGAGAATCTGGAATTGCTTGCCTGAGGAGGTGGTGATGGCGAACTCAGTCGAGGGGTTCAAGAGAGGCCTGGATGTCTTCCTGGAGCAGAACAATATTGTATCATACAATTATTAGGTTCTGTAGAAGGACGTAGATCTGGGTATTTATTATGATGGAATATAGGCTGAACTGGATGGACAAATGTCTTTTTTCGGCCTTACTAACTATGTTACTATGTTACTATGATGACAGGTCAGCTTTAAGCCTTTTTTTCAGTACTGAAGATAAGCAGTTAAAAGTCTCTTAAATCAGCCTTTATTTACTTATTTCAGCAACCTTGACGTCCAACCACAAAATATATCCATAAAGTCACAAAAGCTATTTTCAAGTCAATGCTTCAGACAGTTTTCACAATCTTGAAGAAAAAAAAAAAAAAGCAAAAACTTTGTTAAACCCGTCTTTCCAGGCCTGTTTCAGCATCTTTGAGCATATAAACACTGCATATGTCCAGGAAATCAATGCAGATATTTTCAAATTAATAGTTCAAACTGTTATCGCTATATTAATGAAAAGCTGTCATATAGAGACAATAAACAGGCTATACTGACTTATTACAGCGCTATTGAATGCAGAATTACCAAGCTGTGAAAGGAAATTACTTAGCCTATTTGACGCTGTAATATAAATGTACATATAGGTATTCATTTATTATGGAGCTTAGGTGCCCACAAGTTTTTAAAGATATTTTTTCAAACAAAGCTGCAAAATTATTTGGCCTCTGTAAATATAATATTTCACATTGAATTACCATGGAGGTGAATAATTCTATTCATATTATTATGGGAAATTCATCAAATGTGGTACTGGGCATGACTATTTGGGATAAATATATATGTTCTTAAAATAATGATAAAATATGTTCCTGGGCATGTGTATTTGTGATATTTCACCCATAATCCCCATACAGATCAATAGTTATACCCATATTCCTATCAGAAGTAGATGAAGTATGTTCCTGAGCATGTGTATTTGTGATATTTCACCCATAATCCCCATACAGAACAATAATTATACCAATATTCCTATCAGAAGTAGATGAAGTATGTTCCTGGGCATGTGTATTTGTGATATTTCACCCATAATCCCCATACAGATCAATAGTTATACCCATATTCCTATCAGAAGTAGATGAAGTATGTTCCTGAGCATGTGTATTTGTGATATTTCACCCATAATCCCCATACAGAACAATAATTATACCCATATTCCTATCAGAAGTAGATGAAGTATGTTCCTGGGCATGTGTATTTGTGATATTTCACCCATAATCCCCATACAGATCAATAGATATACTCATATTCCTATCAGAAATAGATGAAATATGTTCCTGAGCATGTGTATTTGTGATATTTCACCCATAATCCCCATACAGATCAATAGATATACTCATATTCCTATCATAAGTAGATGAAGTATGTTCCTGGGCATGTGTATTTGTGATATTTCACCCATAATCCCCATACAGAACAATAGTTATACCCATATTCTTATCAGAAGTAGATGAAATATGTTCCTGGGCATGTGTATTTGTGATATTTCACCCATAATCCCCATACAGATCAATAGATATACCCATATTCCTATCAGAAGTAGATGAAGTATGTTCCTGGGCATGTGTATTTGTGATATTTCACCCATAATCCCCATACAGAACAATAATTATACCCATATTCCTATCAGAAGTAGATGAAGTATGTTCCTGGGCATGTGTATTTGTGATATTTCACCCATAATCCCCATACAGAACAATAATTATACCCATATTCCTATCAGAAGTAGATGAAGTATGTTCCTGGACATGTGTATTTGTGATATTTCACCCATAATCCCCATACAGAACAATAGATATACCCATATTCCTATCAGAAGTAGATGAAGTATGTTCCTGGGCATGTGTATTTGTGATATTTCACCCATAATCTCCATACAGAACAATAATTATACTCATATTACTATCAGAAGTAGATGAAGTATGTTCCTGAGCATGTGTATTTGTGATATTTCACCCATAATCCCCATACAGAACAATAGTTATACCCATATTCCTATCAGAAGTAGATGAAGTATGTTCCTGGGCATGTGTATTTGTGATATTTCACCCATAATCCCCATACAGAACAATAGTTATACCCATATTCCTATCAGAAGTAGATGAAGTATGTTCCTGGGCATGTGTATTTGTGATATTTCACCCATAATCCCCATACAGAACAATAATTATACCCATATTCCTATCAGAAGTAGATAAGTATGTTCCTGGGCATGTGTATTTGTGATATTTCACCCATAATCCCCATACAGAACAATAATTATACCCATATTCCTATCAGAAGTAGATGAAGTATGTTCCTGGGCATGTGTATTTGTGATATTTCACCCATAATCCCCATACAGAACAATAGATATACCCTTATTCCTATCAGAAGTAGATGAAATATGTTCCTGGGCATGTGTATTTGTGATATTTCACCCATAATCCCCATACAGAACAATAATTATACCCATATTCCTATCAGAAGTAGATAAGTATGTTCCTGGGCATGTGTATTTGTGATATTTCACCCATAATCCCCATACAGAACAATAATTATACCCATATTCCTATCAGAAGTAGATGAAGTATGTTCCTGGGCATGTGTATTTGTGATATTTCACCCATAATCCCCATACAGAACAATAGATATACCCTTATTCCTATCAGAAGTAGATGAAATATGTTCCTGGGCATGTGTATTTGTGATATTTCACCCATAATCCCCATACAGAACAATAATTATACCCATATTCCTATCAGAAGTAGATGAAGTATGTTCCTGGGCATGTGTATTTGTGATCTTTCACCCATAATCCCCATACAGATCAATAGTTATACCCATATTCCTATCAGAAGTAGATGAAGTATGTTCCTGGGCATGTGTATTTGTGATATTTCACCCATAATCCCCATACAGAACAATAATTATACCCATATTCCTATCAGAAGTAGATGAAGTATGTTCCTGGACATGTGTATTTGTGATATTTCACCCATAATCCCCATACAGAACAATAGATATACCCATATTCCTATCAGAAGTAGATGAAGTATGTTCCTGGGCATGTGTATTTGTGATATTTCACCCATAATCTCCATACAGAACAATAATTATACTCATATTCCCATCAGAAGTAGATGAAGTATGTTCCTGAGCATGTGTATTTGTGATATTTCACCCATAATCCCCATACAGAACAATAGTTATACCCATATTCCTATCAGAAGTAGATGAAGTATGTTCCTGGGCATGTGTATTTGTGATATTTCACCCATAATCCCCATACAGAACAATAGTTATACCCATATTCCTATCAGAAGTAGATGAAGTATGTTCCTGGGCATGTGTATTTGTGATATTTCACCCATAATCCCCATACAGAACAATAATTATACCCATATTCCTATCAGAAGTAGATAAGTATGTTCCTGGGCATGTGTATTTGTGATATTTCACCCATAATCCCCATACAGAACAATAATTATACCCATATTCCTATCAGAAGTAGATGAAGTATGTTCCTGGGCATGTGTATTTGTGATATTTCACCCATAATCCCCATACAGAACAATAGATATACCCTTATTCCTATCAGAAGTAGATGAAATATGTTCCTGGGCATGTGTATTTGTGATATTTCACCCATAATCCCCATACAGAACAATAGTTATACCCATATTCCTATCAGAAGTAGATGAAGTATGTTCCTGGGCATGTGTATTTGTGATATTTCACCCATAATCCCCATACAGATCAATAGATATACCCTTATTCCTATCAGAAGTAGATGAAGTATGTTCCTGGGCATGTGTATTTGTGATATTTCACCCATAATCCCCATACAGAACAATAATTATACTCATATTCCTATCAGAAGTAGATGAAATATGTTCATGAGCATGTGTATTTGTGATATTTCACCCATAATCCCCATACAGAACAATAATTATACTCATATTCCTATCAGAAGTAGATGAAATATGTTCATGAGCATGTGTATTTGTGATATTTCACCCATAATCCCCATAGAGAACAATAATTATACCCATATTCCTATCAGAAGTAGATGAAATATGTTCCTGGGCATGTGTATTTGTGATATTTCACCCATAATCCCCATACAGAACAATAATTATACCCATATTCCTATCAGAAGTAGATGAAGTATGTTCCTGGGCATGTGTATTTGTGATATTTCACCCATAATCCCCATACAGAACAATAGATATATCCATATTCCTATCAGAAGTAGATGAAATATGTTCCTGGGCATGTGTATTTGTGATATTTCACCCATAATCCCCATACAGATCAATAGATATACCCTTATTCCTATCAGAAGTAGATGAAATATGTTCCTGGGCATGTGTATTTGTGATATTTCACCCATAATCCCCATACAGAACAATCGTTATACCCATATTCCTATCAGAAGTAGATGAAGTATGTTCCTGGGCATGTGTATTTGTGATATTTCACCCATAATCCCCATACAGATCAATAGATATACCCATATTCCTATCAGAAGTAGATGAAGCATGTTCCTGGGCATGTGTATTCATGATATATCACCCATAATCCCCATACAGAACATTAATTATACCCATATTCCTATCAGAAGTAGATGAAGTATGTTCCTGGGCATGTGTATTTGTGATATTTCACCCATAATCCCCATACAGAACAATAGATATACCCATATTCCTATCAGACGTAGATGAATTATGTTCCTGAGCATGTGTATTTGTGATATTTCACCCATAATCCCCATACAGAACAATAATTATACCCATATTCCTATCAGAAGTAGATGAAGTATGTTCCTGGGCATGTGTATTTGTGATATTTCACCCATAATCCCCATACAGAACAATAATTATACCCATATTCCTATCAGAAGTAGATGAAGTATGTTCCTGGGCATGTGTATTTGTGATATTTCACCCATAATCCCCATACTGAACAATAGTTATACCCATATTCCCTTCTTGCTATATTACTAGAAGTCATTTCCTGGGCTGCATTTGTAAAATGTGCTGCCATCTAGTGGTGGAGTCTAGTATTGCAGCCCATCATCCCATCATCCCAATATGCAGTTTAGTCCGTCCCATGTGATATTACTATTCTGAGGTAATTATTGAACTGTAGATGTGAGGGGTATCAGGTATTATATAGGGGTACATGTGATATTACTATTCTGAGGTAATTATTGAACTGTACATGAGGGGTATCAGGTATTATATAGGGGTACATGTGATATTACTATTCTGAGGTAATTATTGTACTGTACATGTGAGGGGTATCAGGTATTATATAGGGGTACATGTGATATTACTATTCTGAGGTAATTATTGTACTGTACATGTGAGGGGTATCAGGTATTATATAGTGGTACATGTGATATTACTATTCTGAGGTAATTATTGAACTGTACATGAGGGGTATCAGGTATTATATAGGGGTACATGTGATATTACTATTCTGAGGTAATTATTGTACTGTACATGTGAGGGGTATCAGGTATTATATAGGGGTACATGTGATATTACTATTCTGAGGTAATTATTGAACTGTACATGAGGGGTATCAGGTATTATATAGGGGTACATGTGATATTACTATTCTGAGGTAATTATTGTACTGTACATGTGAGGGGTATCAGGTATTATATAGGGGTACATGTGATATTACTATTCTGAGGTAATTATTGTACTGTACATGTGAGGGGTATCAGGTATTATATAGTGGTACATGTGATATTACTATTCTGAGGTAATGTACTGTATATGTGAGGGGTATCAGGTATTATATAGGGGTACATGTGATATTACTATTCTGAGGTAATGTACTGTACATGTGAGGGGGGTATCAGGTATTATATAGGGGTACATGTGATATTACTATTCTGAGGTAATTATACTGTACATGAGGGGTATCAGGTAATATATAATGGTACATGTGATATTACTATTCTGAGGTAATTATTGTACTGTACATGTGAGGGGTGTCAGGTATTATATAGTGGTACATGTGATACTATTCTGAGGTAATTATTGTACTGTACATGTGAGGGGTATCAGGTATTATATAGTGGTACATGTGATATTACTATTCTGAGGTAATTATTGTACTGTACATGTGAGGGGTATCTGGTATTATATAGGGGTACATGTGATATTACTATTCTGAGGTAATTATTGAACTGTACATGAGGGGTATCAGGTATTATATAGGGGTACATGTGATATTACTATTCTGAGGTAATTATACTGTACATGAGGGGTATCAGGTAATATATAATGGTACATGTGATATTACTATTCTGAGGTAATTATTGAACTGTACATGAGGGGTATCAGGTATTATATAGGGGTACATGTGATATTACTATTCTGAGGTAATTATACTGTACATGAGGGGTATCAGGTATTATATAGGGGTACATGTGATATTACTATTCTGAGGTAATTATTGAACTGTACATGAGGGGTATCACGTATTATATAGGGGTACATGTGATATTACTATTCTGAGGTAATTATTGTACTGTACATGTGAGGGGTATCGGGTATTATATAGGGGTACATGTGATATTACTATTCTGAGGTAATTATTGTACTGTACATGTGAGGGGTATCAGGTATTATATAGTGGTACATGTGATATTACTATTCTGAGGTAATTATTGTACTGTACATGTGAGGGGTATCAGGTGATATATAGTGGTACATGTGATATTACTATTCTGAGGTAATTATACTGTACATGAGGGGTATCAGGTATTATATAGGGGTACATGTGATATTACTATTCTGAGGTAATTATTGTATTGTATGATATAATACATGTGAGAGTATCAGGTGTTATATAGCGAGGTGCCAGTTTCTCGCAAGTGTCACCTCGGCCTAATGCAGATTTTGTGTGTTTTTATTTAACTCTTTGTGTACCATTTTACTATGTTTATTACTTAACATCGGTGTTGGTATTATCTATCCATCTATGTATAGATTTATCTAGCTATAGATATATCAATCAATTTATCTAGCGATAGATAGATCGATAGATCTATCTATAGAAAGATCTATCTATCTAACATCAATCTATCTATAGATCTATCTATTATCTATCATCTATCTAGCTGTGTGTGTAAACATTATTCTTCAATGGAGTATGTAAATGAAGAGGAGGTTGGACAAGAAATGACATCACAATTCTATTTTTTGTTAAATAATCTTTATTTAGCCTACAAAAACGCATACAAATCCGCATGAAAAAAAACATGAAAATCCGTATCAAAAACGTGTGGATTTTTACCTGCGTTTTCTACCAAGAGATGCAGATTCTGTGCAGAAAATTCTGCAACGTGTGCACATACCCTAAGGCTTCCAAAAAGTCTAGCAAGACGCATAAAACATTTTTCACCTCATGTACCACCTGCCAAGCTCCGCTTCGTAGGTCTCAAAGCACGCCTTTATGTGCAGCTTGTGACTCCCAATGTGCTCAGGAGCCCTCCGCCGCTACCGACTCCTGTGTACTTAGCCCCCCTGAGTGGGCTACATCACTGTCACAATCCATGGCTTCATTGGCCAAAGTGATTGAATCCCTCCACGGATGGGGTAGTCGCCTGTCTGCATTGGTAGACTCCTCCTTTACAAGGGAGCCATTGGCTAGCAGGGGCCATTCACACTTAAAAGGGGTGTGGACATCCAAATATCGGATCCGTAGTACCTCACCAGAGCATTCGCGGTCTTCAGCATCTGGGAATTTGTATCCCGCTCACCCTCACCAGGAGTTTGCAGCAAACAAGACTCTGAATATATGAATCAGAGGCATCTCTGGATTCGGACTCTCTGGAGTATCAAATGACTGTGGATTCTCTCATTGAGGCTGTCAATCACACGATAAAGATTGTCGATGACTCAAGCTTTGCCCCGGATCATGCTGTGTCCTTTATAAGGACCAAACGATCTCACCGGATGTTTGCCACTCATCCAGAGTTTAGGATCATAGTTCAGCGGCACAGGGAGCAGACGGATAGGCTCTTCAAAGGGAAAAAGCCTCTTGAGGCAAAATACCTCTTTCCTGCGGATGTTATGAAGGATTGGTCGGAGTCTCCACTAGTGGACCCTCTGGTGTCGCGTCTAGCGTCCAAAAGTCTTTTATTCTTGCCAGACAGAGCTTCCATTAAAAATCCCACAGGCTGACTGAGAACCTTGCTCCCTCTGTTTATGAAATCTCAGGCAGCAGCAGATCTCGTCAAGCAAATTGCCATGGCTGAGGACTATCTGATGCACACATCCCTAGATGCAGCAAATTGCGCTGCACTTGCAGCTAAATACGACATTACCATCCGAATAGCTCTGTGGCTTAGAGAGTGGCGAGCGGACTCCGCTTCTAAAAAGTCCTTAATCTCTTTGCCTTACCAGAGGGGGTGACTGGAGAAAGGTTGGACCAAATTATCTACGACGCTACAGGAGGGAAAAGCAAATTTTTCCCGCAGCAAAAAGTTAGACAGCCTTTTCAGCATCGGCAACAGTTTTGCTTCCGGTCCATTTGCAGCAACGCATTTTGGTCTACCTCCACAACCTTGACAGGATCGGGGCACTCGCCGCATAGAGACGGAGGTTCCTCTATCTCATATAGACCCAACCAGTCTTGGAAGGGTCGGCCAAAGCAATCCAGATTTAAGGGAACCAAGTCCCATAGATTCTCCACGCATGGACTCGCGGGCTTATCCGTCTGACACCACCAAAGTAGGCGGCCTTCTGCTTCTATTTCATCATGTCTGGCTTTCCGTTGTTCACGATGAATGGGTCAGAGACCTTGTGTCTTCCCGATACAAAGTAGAATATTCCGTTCGTCCTCCGGCACTGTTTTTCCCTCTCATCTCCCAACATCAGAGGCTCGGGCTCGAGCTCTTTACTGTGCCATCGATTCTCTGCGTCAAGATGGAGTCATTATCCCAGTTCCAGAAAACGAGAGGTTTAAGGGGTTTTACTCGAACCTTTTTGTCGTTCCAAAGAAGGATGGAGCTGTGCTGCCCATTCTGGATCTAAAACTGCTGAACAAGTTTGTCAGGGTCCGGCACTTCTAGATGGAATACCTCTGTTTGGTAATTAAATCGATGGAAATAGGGGAGTTGCTGGCATCCATTGACATCCACATTCCAATTTTTCCACCGCATCAGAAGTTCCTGTGTTTTGCCATTCGTGGGAACATTTGCAATTCATGGCCGTGCCCTTCGACCCCGCCACCACTCAGAGTATTCACGAAGGTTATGGCTGCCATCATATCCATTCTGCACTCCCAGGGAGTGGTCGTTTTGCCATATTTGGACGACCTTTTCATCAAGGGACCGTCTTTCCAAGCCTGCGCAGAGTGCGTGTGCTTTACCTTGGATACGCTTTATTGCCTAGGCTGGCTGATAAACTTAAACAAGTCCTCTCCCGTTCCAGCTCAGCGGATCTCCTTTCTAGGGATGATCCTGGATACTTCCCAGCATTTGGTGATTCTCCCTCAAAACAAGGTCTTAGCCCTTCAACAGGGAACCCGGCGGTGCTTTGACGTCCATCGCCTCATTCCTTTCGCTTCGTCATGAGATTACTGGAAAAAGTAGTAGCAGTAATGGAAGCTGTTACCTTTGCCCAGCTACACCTCCGCCCCTGACAACAGGTGCTTCTAAGAATTTGGGACAGGAGTCCGTTGTCTCTTGACCGGCCATGTCATCTCTCTGTCAGGCAAGCGATCAGCTAGTGGACGGTGAAATCGTTGCTCAACCTGAGAAAGTCTTTTCTCCTTGTCCAATGGCTGGTGGTAACTACCGACGCCAGTCTCCTCTTCTGGAAAGCGATCTTTCGACACCATACTGCTCAGGGTTGCTGGGCGAATCGGGAGTCGAGGCTTCCGATAAACTTCCTGGAGATCCGAGCGATCAGTCTAGTCCTGAGGCGTTTCCATCCTCTTCTGGGGGTCACCCCATTTGGATCCAATCAGACAATGCCACAGCGGTGACATACCGTACATCAGTCGTCAAGGGGGTACCCGCAGCAGAGCTGCAATGCGTGGGGTTACCCACGTTCTCCATTGGGCCAATAGGAACCACTCGATAATTTCAGCATTGCATATCCCAGGTGTGGAGAACTGGGTGGCAGATTTTCTCAGCCATCAGGGTCTCGCCACAGGAGAGTGGGAACTTCATCCTGAGGTTTTCCAACAGATCTGTGTTCGTTGGGGGACTCCAGATGTGGATCTGATGGCTTCCAGGTCAAAGGCCAAGGTATACAACTTCATAGCTCGGTCTCGGGATCCAAAGGTCATTGGGGTGGATGCACTTGTCACTCCGTGGCTTCAGTTCCATCTTCCGTATGCATTTCCTCCGCTTCATTTACTTCCGAGGGTCATCAGGAAGATCAAGACTGAGGGGTTTCCACTAATCCTAGTTGCCCCAGATTTGCCACGCGTGGTATGTTGAGTTTAGTGCAGCTCGTCGCCGATGTTCCCTTGCCTCTGCTAGATCGGCCAGATCTGCACTGCCAAGGTATGATTTGCCATCAGAACACAGTGGCCCTGTATTTAACGGCTTGGCTGTTGAAGCCTGTGTTCTAACTCAAGCTAGGTTCTCTCAACAAGTGGTTTCCTCCATGATTAGTGCTCAGAAACCGGCATTTGCTGGCATCTATCCCCGTACCTGGAAAACCTTTCTCATATGGTGCAGGGACCGTGGACGTCGTCCTCATCTTTTCTGTTCCCTGCATTCTGGAATTTCAGTGGACCAGCTTGGATTCAGGTTTGGCACTCAGTTCCCTCAAAGGCCAGTATTTGGCCTTATCCATTTTGGTCCAGCGCAGGATTGCTTCAAATTTGCAAGTAAGGAATTTCATTCAGGGAGTCTCCCTTGTGATACCACCCTATTGAATGCCGTTAGAGGCCTGGGATCTTAACTTGGTCTTGGGTGCTCTTCAGGAGATGCCTTTCGAACCATTGCTGGACGTCTCTTTGAGCGTTCTGGCTTGGAAAGTCGCCTTTCTTGTAGCAGTAACATTTATCAGACGAGTCTCGAAGATAGCCGCCCTGTCCTGTCGAGCGCCTTTTCTAATTTTTCCCCAGGACAAGGTGGTTCTTAGACCATCTGTCTTTTTTGCCTAAGGTGCTTTCATCTTTCCACCTTAACAAGGACATTGTTCTTCCCTCTATTTGTTCAGCGCCAATACATCGGGTTGAAAGAGACCTTCACACCCTGGATGTAGTGAGGGCTCTCAGAAGGTAGGTTTCGAGTATAGCGTCCTTCCGTAAGTCGGACGCCCTATTCGTGCTTCCTGAGAGTCACAGGAAGGGTTTAGCCGCTTCAAAGGCCACAATAGCCAGATGGATTCGTTCAGCTATACAGGAGTCCTACCGTGTCAGAGGCAAGCCTATCCTGGCGGGGATTAAGGCACCCTCCACTTGGTCAGTGGGCGCTTCTTAGGCTATTCAGCATCAGGCTTCGGCAGAACAGGTCTGCAAGGCTGCAACTTGGTCCAGCCTGCACACATTCTGGAAGCGCTATAATATTCATACTCAAAATTCTGCAGATGCGGCACTTGGCAGATGTATTCTGCAAGGGGCTGTAGCGCATCTTTAGTAAGTTGGTACGTGGGGTTTGATAAGTTATGTTGTTCCCCACCCAGGAACTGCTTTGGGGTGTCCCATGGTTCTTTGTCCCCCAATGAGGCGAAGGAGAAATAGGGATTTTTGTGTACTCTCCGAAAAATCCTTTTCTCTGAGCCACTCATTGCGGGACACAGCACCCACTCTGTTAGCTGTTTTGGCTTGGTTTTGTTTTTTCCTTAGTTTGATGTGTTGTACTCTGATATGATGTTAATGATCTCCTACTGCTTTTGCACTGAACTCCTTCACTTGGAGCCAGCATGAGGGTGTATACTGAGGGGAGGGAGCTAACTTTTTGTCTCAACGTAGCGTCGGCCTCCTAGCGGCAGCAGCATGACACAAGTGGTTCTGTGTCCCCCAATGAGTGGCTTGGAGAAAAGGATTTTACGGTAAGTACTCAAAAACCCCTGTTTTTGCAGAATTTCTAGAGTCAACAGGGCCTGGGGGGATTTTTTTTTTTTGGGGGGGGAGGGCAAAATGTTTGGGGTGCCCTCAAAATGCCCTCCTAAATTTTACACCCCTGGTAGACTAGAGCTGGTGGTACTCTATACACCCTCAAAATTTGGGGTCGAGAGCCCCAAACCAGGCGAAGCTGTGACCCCCCCCCAAATTGACCCTACTTTAACATTATGGGGTAAAAATGAAACCACCTTTGGCAAAAAAAACAAGCAAACTGTCTATGGACCATTTTGTCCTGGTGAAAAATTAGAATTGGCACTCAACAGGGCGGCTAGCTCCGAGACTAGTCTGATAGATGTCACTGCTACAAGAAAGGTGACTTTCTAAGATAGAATGGTCAACGAGACATCCTGCCATGGTTCGAAAGGCGTCTCCTGAAGAGCACCCAAGACCAAGTTAAGATCCCAAGCCTCTTACGACAATCTATAGGGGGGTATCACATGGTAGACACCCTGAAAGTCCTCACTTGCAAATTTGAAGAAATTCTGAGCTGGAACAAAACGTATAAGGCCGAAATCTGGCCTTTGAGGGAACGGGTTGCCAAACCTGAATCCAAGCTGGTCTGGAGAAATTCCAGAATGGAGGGAACAGAGATGAGGAGAGGAGGACATCCACGGTCCCTGCACCATGTGAAAAAGGTTTTCCATGTGCTGTTAGATGCGACCAAATGCCGGTATCCGAACAATAATCATGGTGGAAACCACTTGAGAACCCAGCTTGAGTTAGAACCCAGGCTTCACAACAGCCAAGCCGTAAAACACAGAGCCCCTCTGGTGGCAAATCGGACCTTGGCAGTGCAGGCTTGGCCGATCTGGCGGATGCCAGGTAACGTTAGTGACAAGCTGCACTAATTCTGCATACCACGTGTGGCGTGGCCAATCTGGGGTGACTAGTATTAGTGGAAGCCCCTCCATCTTTATCTTCCTGATGACCCTCGGAAGTAAAGGAAGCGGAGGAAACAAGTACGCAAGATGGAACTGATGCCACGGAGTGACAAGTGCTTCCACCCCGATGGCTTTTGGATCTCGAAACCGAGCTATGAAGTTGTGTACCTTGGCGTTCAACCTGGAAGCCATCAGATCCACATACGAAGTCCCCCAATGAACACAGATCTGTTGGCACACCTCAGGATGAAGTTCCCACTCTCCTGCAGCAGGACAGGACTTGGTAATCAGCCAGCCCAGGCGAGAAAGAGTATCCAAGGTAATGCTCATGCACTCTGCACAGGCTTGGAAAAACAGTCCCTTGATGAGAAGGTCATCTAAGTATGGCAAAACGATCATTCCTCAGGAGTGCAGAATGGACATGACAGCTGCCATAACCTTCGTAAATACTCTGGGCGCCGTGGCAAGGCCGAAGGGCAAGGCCTTGAATTGAAAATGGTCCCACGAATGGCGAAATGCAGGAACTTCTGATGCCGTGGAAAAATTGGAATGTGGAGATAAGCATCCTTGATGTCGATGTATGCCAGGAACTCCCCTTTTTCCATTGAGGTAATGACCGAACGGAGGGATTCCTTCTTGAAGTGCCGGACCCTGACAAACTTGTTTGGCAGTTTTAGATCCAGAATGGGGTGCACCGCTCCATCCTTCTTTGGAACAGCGAAAAGGTTCAAGTAGAGCCCTTTAAACCTCTTGTTTTCTGGAACCGGGATAATGCCCCTGTCTTGACTCAGAGAATCGATGGCACAGTAAAGAGCTCATGCTCAAGCCGCTGATTTTGGCAGACGAAAGGGGAAAAACCGTGCCAGAGGGCGAATGGAAAATTATATTTTGTATCCGGAAGACACCAGGTCTCTGACCCATTTGTCGTGAATAAAGGAAAGCCCGCAAGTCATTGTGTGGAGAATCTTTGTGACTTGGTTGCCTTAATTCTGGATTGCCTAGGCCAACTCTTCCAAGACTGGTTGGGTCTAAATAAGACCCGGAAACCTCTGTCTCTACGCGGCGAGCGCCCCGATCCTGACAAGGCTGTGGAGGTAGACCAAAACGGGTTGCTGCGAAAGGACCAGAAACAAAACTGTTGCTGATGCTGAAAAGGCCGTCTAACCTTTTTCTGCGAGAGAAATTTGCTTTTCCCTCCTGTAGCGTCGGAGATAAGCTAGTCCAGCTTTTCTCCCAACAGTCATCCACTCTGGTAATGCAGCGAGATTAGGGTCTTTTTAGAAGCTGACTTTTTAGAAGCGTCTAAGCCGCAGCTCTCTTCTGATGGTAATAGCATTTGAAGCTGCAAGTGCAGCGCATTTCGCTGCATCTAGGGATGCGGGCATCAGATAGTCCTTGGCCATGGTAATTTGCTTGGCGAGATCCACTGCCTCTGATGGAAGCGCCCTGTCCTGAATAGATTTGGCAAGGGTATCTGCCCAGAAAACCATCGCCTATGCGATCCATGCTGGTGCAAAAGATGGAGAGAGAGCGGAGCCAGAGGCTTCATAAACAGAGGGAGCAAGGTTCTCTATCTGTCGGTCTGTGGGATTTTTAATGGAAGCCCCGTCTGGCAAGGATAAAAGAGTTTTGTATGCTAGACGCGACACCGGAGAGTCCACTAGCGGAGACTCCATCCAATCCTTCATAAGATCCGCAGAATAAGGGTATTTTGCCTCAAGAGGCTTTTTCCTGTGAAGCGCCTATTCGGACGCTCCCTGTGCCTCTGAACTATGTTCCTAAACTCCAGGTGAGTGGCCTACACCCTGTGAAATCATTTGGTCCTTTTAAAGGACACAGCGTGATCCAGTGCAAAGCTAGAGTCATCGCCATTCTTTAGCGTGTGATTGACAGCCTCAATGAGAGAATCCACAGTCATTTGAAACTCCGGAGAGTCCGGATCCAGAGATGCCTCTGACTCATATTCAGAGTCTTGTTTGCTGCAAACCCCCTGGTGAGGGTGAGCGGGAAACGGAACTCTGGGATGCTGAAGGGCGCGAATGCTCTGGTGAGGTACTGCTGATGAGGTTTTTGGATGTCTGCACCCCTTTTAAGTGTGAACGGCCCCTGCTTGCCGATGGCTCCCTTGTAAAGGAGGAGTCTCCCAACGTAAACAAGTTGCTACCCTGATATGATATAAGACTAATGAAAACACATAGTTACCCAAAGTCCAAACTGCCACAACGTACCCCCTGACGCGCGTTTCGAGAATCTCTTCCTCAGAGGGGGTGCAGCCCTTTGGTATGCTCTTGGTCCATATGCATATGCACTTTTTCATTTGATCCATTTAAGCATTGTGCTTTCTATTGAATTATTTATGGTGGATTTTATTATTATGTATACAAGTACTACCTTTTTTGCGACCTGTTGAATATCTCTGCCCAATGTTTGCTTGTCCTTTTTGTAATATGTCATCCCTTTTTTAATTATGTTTTAAATATGGTTTAATAACAATTATTTTTACGCGATCTCCTTGGAGGACTTTCTTTGTAGGTTGTTCTGATTTTCACTGTTGTTGTCGCAGGTCTCGACCTACTCTTTGATGAGTCCACCGTAGAGATGACGTCACGGCACCGGAGAGATAAGACACAACACACCAAGGCTGTATCTGAAGTATCTCTAATTTTAATAAGCTTACACACACTTTTTATGAATTCTTGTGTTGGAGGCGGATTCTCCATATTATGGGCTAAGCGTCGGAGTGTATTACTCCCTTGCCTCCCTATGGTTTCGCAAACATATTTTTACACAGTACATTATTCGTTAATTTACCAAGGACATTCCCTGCTACAATCTGCAATAACAGCTAAAATGAAGAATAGTGAATAACAACATGTTTATCTGACCTTTAATAACACTTACACAAAATGGAGGCAAGCAGGATAAAATGGATCCTGCTATAACACTGTCCTCTGTGTTTGAAGTCTAGGGCATATTTTGTGCTTCTCTGTTGGCGGAGCCGCCAGAGATTGGCGCAGCCTTTAGAAATTCGGTCTACACTAGCCCGAAGCCAGGGACTAAGTTTTTGGCTTCTGCCGGTGCGGACCGCCGGAAAATGCACCACGGAGCCCCGCATTGTCCCTGCCGCTATGGAGCCCTAATGAAGCGCTAGCCGTCAACCCCCCCTGGACCCCTAGGATCCCGGCACTTACCCCAATTCCTGATGGGGTTCGCAGAGCAGGCTGCTCTGCTGCAGGTCAGAAGGATCTCCTGCAGGGAGACTGTGGTGCCGACTGTGATTTTTGGACTGTGCAGGGTTAAAAGGCCTCAGTCCACCACCTCTTTAATAGGGGAGTGGAGAGGAACCATTCGCCTCCTTCCATCATCCTCTTTAATCAGTGGTGATGCAGTGGGTGCTGCACTGACGCCAAAAAGGGGCCTCTGTACATCCTGTGGGTTCAATTCCTTAGGATGGGACAGGGCTGTTGTCCGGCTTGGGCCTGGCTGCACGAGGGGTACAAGGAGGCCACACTCCATGCTCCTATCTGTTGTTGGTTTGGGGGAGCGGTGCCTTTAAGGGGACCTGTCACCCCTAGAATCAGCTCAGGCATGGCAAATAGAGGTGCAGGAGGGGGTACGTGGAGGCGACACCCCACATTCTCGCCTGAAGGGTTCCGTCGCTTCTGTTTACACAGGAAAGAAGTATAAAAATGAGAAATACATAAATAATTTTCGGTCTGAAATCCAGACCCGTGTGCCTCCTACAGACACTAAGCTTGAAGTGGTCACTTGGAGCCAGCATGAGGGTGTATACTGCAGGGGAGGAGCTAACTTTTTGTCTCCACTTAGTGTCAGCCTCCTAGCGGCAGCAGCATAACACCCATGGTTCTGTGTCCCCCAATGAGGCGAAGGAGAAATTACCCCACACCTGAGAAGTGTTCCTCTACACACCATGTAAATTTGGGGTCTATATCCCTAAATCAGGCTGAGCGGCGCCCCCCCAAAAAAAAATTGACCCTGCCACGCCATTGACTTCAATGTTAAAATAGGGTCAATTTGGGGAGTCACAGCTCTGCCCAGTTTGGAGCTTTCAACCCCAAATTTTCAGGTTGTGTAGAGGAACACTTCAAGAGTGGGATAAATTAATCAGAATTTTGAGAATTTTTACACCCCCTGGTCAACTAGAGCTAGTGGTACTCTACAGACCCTAAAAATTTGGGATAAATACATTCTCCCCAGGCTGAAATATGACCCCCCCAAATTCGGCCTATATTTGGGCTAAAGTTACCCCAAATATTGGCTGAGTTTGGGGAGTCATATCTCGGCCTGAGGGTGGTGTATTGTCCCCAAATTTTCACGGTGTGTAGAGAATCACTAGCTCTAGTGGACCAGAGGTGTAATAATTTTGGTGGACATTTTGAGGGCACCACAAAAATGCCCCCCTTCCCCTGGCACTGTTGACTAAAAATTCTGAAAAATTACCCCACACTTGGGAAGTGTTCCTATCCATCTCCCGGCAGGAGTTCCATCTGACCTGCAGCAGAGCAACCTGCTCTGCGAACCCCATCAGGAATTGGAGTAAGCGCCGGGATCCTAGCGGTCCGGGGGGTCGATGGCTGGTGCTTCAGGAGGGCTCCATAGTGGCAGGGACAATGCGGGGATCCGTGGTGTGTTTTATGGCGGTCTGCGGTTGTTCTCCGGCCTAAGCCGAAAATTTTGTCCCCTGCTTCGGCCTAATGTAGGCTGCATTCTGAATGGCTCTGCCACAGACCTGACGCTTCTCGCTGACAACGAGAGCGCCTCTCAGATCTCAGCAGCCATTTTTACTCTGCATTGCATGCCTTCCGGACAGGCGTGGGGGGACTCTGCATGCTGGCCCTTGCATTACTGCAGACCCTCTACAGCAGCAGCTCACTTCGGGACCCAGGACCTCTGTAAAGACACTGCATTAGGTGCTTCCCTGCAGTTTTTTTCCCCCAGTGCACCCAGGCTATCTATTAAAAATCATATTGGCGTACATCATGTCACAGGCTAAGACTATGTGCACACGTTGCAGATTTAGATGCGGATCCGCAGCAATTTTGGATGCACGGAATTGCATCAAATCCGCAGTGTACTGCACCAGCAATGTTAGTCATTGTGAAATTGACATTTGGTGTGCGCACATGCTGTGGAATAAAAGCATGGGATCGCAGCTTTTTTTTTTCCGCAGCATGTCAATTCTTTTTGCGGATCTCAGGCATTATATAGGGCTATAAACAAATTACACAGGCACTTCTCATCAATGAAGGATAAGATAGAAAATACCCAGAAGCAGCCGGTGATCTTTACAGGCTGTGTGTATACTTGTTGATTGCAGACTGCCAAGCTATGTAAATATACAATGATCACGGCACTAAACTGAGATTTAAAGAGGTAAAATGAGAGCAGGAAAGATATAGGGGAGCAGCTGCCTTACCCCACACAATTATCAATAACATTATTGTACTTATTTTTGATAGTAACTGTGCTAACGAGATTAGTAAAATATGGGCACTGGTGGTTGACTCGCAAATAGCGCTGCTAAAGTGCTGCAATAAAACGAGATAATATTATTAACTACTGTGTAACATACATGAGTATCATTGAATGCAGCTAAATTGTACTTACTAGTACCAGCATGGGTGATACAGCTTGTATGCAGAAGCCCCGTACAGAGTAGGGCATAGTGATCAGCTGGTAGGTGAAGTTATGTCCAGATTGTAGTTTGCCCACAATGCCAAGAATTCCAAGAATATTGCTCAGGGTTAGGGTTCTTGGGATGTATAATATGGCTGCCCTATAATATCTCACCACTGAGAGGCAGCCCAGTCCTCCCTCTGTTATTGGGATGTATAATATGGCTGCCCTATAATATCTCCCCACTGAGGGGCAGCACAGTCCTCCTTCTGTTATTGGGATGTATAATATGCCTGCTCTATAATATCTCACCACTGAGGGGCAGCCCAGTCCTCCCTCTGTTATTGGGATGTATAATATGGCTGCCCTATAATATCTCACCACTGAGGGGCAGCACAGTCCTCCTTCTGTTATTGGGATGTATAATATGGCTGCTCTATAATATCTGACCACTGAGAGGCAGCCCAGTCCTCCCTCTGTTATTGGGATGTATAATATGGCTGCCCTATAATATCTCACCACTGAGGGGCAGCCCAGTCCTCCCTCTGTTATTGGGATGTATAATATGGCTGCTCTATAATATCTCACCAATGAGGGGCAGCCCAGTCCTCCCTCTGTTATTGGGATGTATAATATGGCTGCCCTATAATATCTCACCACTGAGGGGCAGCCCAGTCCTCCCTCTGTTATTGGGATGTATATTATGGCTGATCTATAGTACCTCACCACTGACGTGCAACCCAGTCCTCCCTCTGTTATTGGGATGTATAATATGGCTGCTCTATAGTATCTCACCACTGAGGGGCAGCCCAGTCCTCCCTCTGTTATTGGGATGTATAATATGGCTGCTCTATAATATCTGACCACTGAGAGGCAGCCCAGTCCTCCCTCTGTTATTGGGATGTATAATATGGCTGCCCTATAATATCTCACCACTGAGGGGCAGCACAGTCCTCCTTCTGTTATTGGGATGTATAATATGGCTGCCCTATAGTATCTCACCACTGAGGGGCAGCCCAGTCCTCCCTCTGTTATTGGGATGTATAATATGGCTGCCCTATAATACCTCACCACTGAGGGGCAGCCCAGTCCTCCCTCTGTTATTGGGATGTATAATATGGCTGCCCTATAATACCTCACCACTGAGGGGCAGCACAGTCCTCCCTCTGTTATTGGGATGTATAATATGGCTGCCCTATAATATCTCACCACTGAGGGGCAGCCCAGTCCTCCTTCTGTTATTGGGATGTATAATATGGCTGCTCTATAATATCTCCCCACTGAGGGGCAGCCCAGTCCTCCCTCTGTTATTGGGATGTATAATATGGCTGCTCTATAATATCTCCCCACTGAGGGGCAGCCCAGTCCTCCCTCTGTTATTGGGATGTATAATATGGCTGCTCTATAATATCTCCCCACTGATGGGCAGCCCAGTCCTCCCTCTGTTATTGGGATGTATAATATGGCTGCTCTATAATATCTCCCCACTGAGGGGCAGCCCAGTCCTCCCTCTGTTATTGGGATGTATAATATGGCTGCTCTATAATATCTCCCCACTAAGGTGCAGCCCAGTCCTCTCTCTGTTATTGGGATGTATATTATGGCTGCTCTATAGTATCTCACCACTGAGGGGCAGCCCAGTCCTCCCTCTGTAATTGGGATGTATAATATGGCTGCTCTGTAATATCTCCCCACTGAGGGGCAGCCCAGTCCTCCCTCTGTTATTGGGATGTATAATATGGCTGCTCTATAATATCTCCCCACTGAGGGGCAGCCCAGTCCTCCCTCTGTTATTGGGATGTATAATATGGCTGCTCTATAATATCTCACCACTGAGGGGCAGCCCAGTCCTCTTCCTGTTATTGGGATGTATATTATGGCTGCTCTATAATATCTCACCACTGAGGGGCAGTCCAGTCCTCCCTCTGTTATTGGGATGTATAATATGGCTGCCCTATAATAGCTCACCACTGAGGGACAGCCCAGTCCTCCCTCTGTTATTGGGATGTATAATATGGCTGCTCTATAGTATATCACCACTGAGGGGCAGCCCAGTCCTCCCTCTGTTATTGGGATGTATAATATGGCTGCCCTATAATATCTCACCACTGAGGGGCAGCCCAGTCCTCCTCCTGTTATTGGGATGTATATTATGGCTGCTCTATAATATCTCACCACTGAGGGGCAGCCCAGTCCTCCCTCTGTTATTGGGATGAATAATATGGCTGCCCTATAATAGCTCACCACTGAGAGGCAGCCCAGTCCTCCTTCTGTTATTGGGATGTATAATATGGCTGCTCTATAATATCTCACCACTGAGGGGCAGCCCAGTCCTCCTTCTGTTATTGGGATGTATAATATGGCTGCTCTATAATATCTCACCACTGAGGGGCAGCCCAGTCCTCCCTCTGTTATTGGGATGTATAATATGGCTGCTCTTTAATATCTCACCACTGAGGGACAGCCCAGTCCTCCTTCTGTTATTGGGATGTATAATATGGCTGCTCTATAATATCTCACCACTGAGGGGCAGCCCAGTCCTCCCTCTGTTATTGGGATGTATAATATGGCTGCCCTATAATATCTCACCACTGAGGGGCAGCCCAGTCCTCCCTCTGTTATTGGAATATATATTATGGCTGCTCTATAATATCTCACCACTGAGGGGCAGCCCAGTCCTCCCTCTGTTGTTGGGATGTATAATATGGCTGCTCTATAGTATCTCACCACTGACGTGCAGCCCAGTCCTCCTCCTGTTATTGGGATGTATAATATGGCTGACCTATAATATCTCCCCACTGAGGTGCAGCCCAGTCGTCCCTCTGTTATTGGGATGTATAATATGGCTGCTCTATAGTATCTCACCACTGACGTGCAGTTCAGTTCTCCTCCTGTTATTGGGATGTATAATATGGCTGACCTGTAATATCTCCCCACTGAGGTGCAGCCCAGTCCTCCCTCTGTTATTGGGATGTATAATACGGCTGCCCTATAATACCTCACCACTGAGAGGCAGCCCAGTCCTCCCTCTGTTATTGGGATGTATAATATGGCTGCTCTATAATATCTCACCACTGAGGGGCAGCCCAGTCCTCCTTCTGTTATTGGGATGTATAATATGGCTGCTCTATAGTATATCACCACTGAGGGGCAGCCCAGTCCTCCCTCTGTTATTGGGATGTATAATACGGCTGCCCTATAATACCTCACCACTGAGAGGCAGCCCAGTCCTCCCTCTGTTATTGGGATGTATAATATGGCTGACCTATAATATCTCACCACTGAGGGGCAGCCCAGTCCTCCTTCTGTTATTGGGATGTATAATATGGCTGCTCTATAATATCTCACCACTGAGGGGCAGCCCAGTCCTCCCTCTGTTATTGGGATGTATAATATGGCTGCCCTATAATACCTCACCACTGAGATGCAGCCCAGTCCTCCCTCTGTTATTGGGATGTATAATATGGCTGCTATATAATATCTCACCACTGAGGGGCAGCCCAGTCCTCCCTCTGTTATTGGGATGTATAATATGGCTGCTCTTTAATATCTCACCACTGAGGGACAGCCCAGTCCTCCTTCTGTTATTGGGATGTATAATATAGCTGCTCTATAAAATCTCACCACTGAGGGGCAGCCCAGTCCTCCCTCTGTTATTGGAATATATATTATGGCTGCTCTATAATATCTCACCACTGAGGGGCAGCCCAGTCCTCCCTCTGTTGTTGGGATGTATAATATGGCTGCTCTATAGTATATCACCACTGAGGGGCAGCCCAGTCCTCCCTCTGTTGTTGGGATGTATAATATGGCTGCTCTATAGTATCTCACCACTGACGTGCAGCCCAGTCCTCCTCCTGTTATTGGGATGTATAATATGGCTGCTCTATAGTATCTCACCACTGACGTGCAGCCCAGTTCTCCTCCTGTTATTGGGATGTATAATATGGCTGACCTATAATATCTCCCCACTGAGGTGCAGCCCAGTCCTCCCTCTGTTATTGGGATGTATAATACGGCTGCCCTATAATACCTCACCACTGAGAGGCAGCCCAGTCCTCCCTCTGTTATTGGGATGTATAATACGGCTGCCCTATAATACCTCACCACTGAGAGGCAGCCCAGTCCTCCCTCTGTTATTGGGATGTATAATATGGCTGACCTATAATATCTCACCACTGAGGGGCAGCCCAGTCCTCCTTCTGTTATTGGGATGTATAATATGGCTGCTCTATAATATCTCACCACTGAGGGGCAGCCCAGTCCTCCCTCTGTTATTGGGATGTATGATATGGCTGCCCTATAATACCTCACCACTGAGATGCAGCCCAGTCCTCCCTCTGTTATTGGGATGTATAATATGGCTGACCTATAATATCTCACCACTGAGGGGCAGCCCAGTCCTCCTTCTGTTATTGGGATGTATAATACGGCTGCCCTATAATACCTCACCACTGAGAGGCAGCCCAGTCCTCCCTCTGTTATTGGGATGTATAACATGGCTGCTCTATAATATCTCACCACTGAGGGGCAGCCCAGTCCTCCTTCTGTTATTGGGATGTATAGTAACATACATAGTAACATAGTTAGTAAGGCCGAAAAAAGACATTTGTCCATCCAGTTCAGCCTATATTCCATCATAATAAATTCCCAGATCTACGTCCTTCTACAGAACCTAATTGCATGATACAATATTGTTCTGCTCCAGGAAGACATCCAGGCCTCTCTTGAACCCCTCGACTGAGTTCGCCATCACCACCTCCTCAGGCAAGCAATTCCAGATTCTCACTGCCCTAACAGTAAAGAATCCTCTTCTATGTTGGTGGAAAAACCTTCTCTCCTCCAGACGCAAAGAATGCCCCCTTGTGCCCGTCACCTTCCTTGGTATAAACAGATCCTCAGCGAGATATTTGTATTGTCCCCTTATATACTTATACATGGTTATTAGATCGCCCCTCAGTCGTCTTTTTTCTAGACTAAATAATCCTAATTTCGCTAATCTATCTGGGTATTGTAGTTCTCCCATCCCCTTTATTAATTTTGTTGCCCTCCTTTGTACTCTCTCTAGTTCCATTATATCCTTCCTGAGCACCGGTGCCCAAAACTGGACACAGTACTCCATGTGCGGTCTAACTAGGGATTTGTACAGAGGCAGTATAATGCTCTCATCATGTGTATCCAGACCTCTTTTAATGCACCCCATGATCCTGTTTGCCTTGGCAGCTGCTGCCTGGCACTGGCTGCTCCAGGTAAGTTTATCATTAACTAGGATCCCCAAGTCCTTCTCCCTGTCAGATTTACCCAGTGGTTTCCCGTTCAGTGTGTAATGGTGACATTGATTCCTTCTTCCCATGTGTATAACCTTACATTTATCATTGTTAAACCTCATCTGCCACCTTTCAGCCCAAGTTTCCAACTTATCCAGATCCATCTGTAGCAGAATACTATCTTCTCTTGTATTAACTGCTTTACATAGTTTTGTATCATCTGCAAATATCGATATTTTACTGTGTAAACCTTCTACCAGATCATTAATGAATATGTTGAAGAGAACAGGTCCCAATACTGACCCCTGCGGTACCCCACTGGTCACAGCGACCCAGTTAGAGACTATACCATTTATAACCACCCTCTGCTTTCTATCACTAAGCCAGTTACTAACCCATTTACACACATTTTCCCCCAGACCAAGCATTCTCATTTTGTGTACCAACCTCTTGTGCGGCACGGTATCAAACGCTTTGGAAAAATCGAGATATACCACGTCCAATGACTCACCGTGGTCCAGCCTATAGCTTACCTCTTCATAAAAACTGATTAGATTGGTTTGACAGGAGCGATTTCTCATAAACCCATGCTGATATGGAGTTAAACAGTTATTCTCATTGAGATAATCCAGAATAACATCCCTCAGAAACTCTTCAAATATTTTACCAACAATAGAGGTTAGACTTACTGGCCTATAATTTCCAGGTTCACTTTTAGAGCCCTTTTTGAATATTGGCACCACATTTGCTATGCGCCAATCCTGCGGAACAGACCCTGTCGCTATAGAGTCCCTAAAAATAAGAAATAATGGTTTATCTATTACATTACTTAGTTCTTTTAGTACTCGTGGGTGTATGCCATCCGGACCCGGAGATTTATCTATTTTAATCTTATTTAGCCGGTTTCGCACCTCTTCTTGGGTTAGATTGGTGACCCTTAATATAGGGTTTTCATTGTTTCTTGGGATTTCACCTAGCATTTCATTTTCCACCGTGAATACCGTGGAGAAGAAGGTGTTTAATATGTTAGCTTTTTCCTCGTCATCTACAACCATTCTTTCCTCACTATTTTTTAAGGGGCCTACATTTTCAGTTTTTATTCTTTTACTATTGATATAGTTGAAGAACAGTTTGGGATTAGTTTTACTCTCCTTAGCAATGTGCTTCTCTGTTTCCTTTTTGGCAGCTTTAATTAGTTTTTTAGATAAAGTATTTTTCTCCCTATAGTTTTTTAGAGCTTCAATGGTGCCATCCTGCTTTAGTAGTGCAAATGCTTTCTTTTTACTGTTAATTGCCTGTCTTACTTCTTTGTTTAGCCACATTGGGTTTTTCCTATTTCTAGTCCTTTTATTCCCACAAGGTATAAACCGCTTACACTGCCTATTTAGGATGTTCTTAAACATTTCCCATTTATTATCTGTATTCTTATTTCTGAGGATATTGTCCCAGTCTACCAGATTAAGGGCATCTCTAAGCTGGTCAAACTTTGCCTTCCTAAAGTTCAGTGTTTTTGTGACTCCCTGACAAGTCCCCCTAGTGAAAGACAGGTGAAACTGTACAATATTGTGGTCGCTATTTCCTAGATGCCCGACCACCTGCAGATTTGTTATTCTGTCAGGTCTATTAGATAGTATTAGGTCTAAAAGTGCTGCTCCTCTGGTTGGATTCTGCACCAATTGTGAAAGATAATTTTTCTTGGTTATTAGCAGAAACCTGTTGCCTTTATGGGTTTCACAGGTTTCTGTTTCCCAGTTAATATCCGGGTAGTTAAAGTCCCCCATAACCAGGACCTCATTATGGGTTGCAGCTTCATCTATCTGCTTTAGAAGTAGACTTTCCATGGTTTATGTTATATTTGGGGGTTTGTAACAGACCCCAATGAGAATTTTGTTACCATTTTTCCCTCCATGAATTTCGACCCATATGGACTCGACATCCTCATTTCCTTCGCTAATATCCTCCCTTAAAGTGGACTTTAGACAAGACTTTACATAGAGACAAACCCCTCCTCCTCTCCGATTTTTACGATCCTTTCTAAACAGACTGTAACCCTGTAAGTTAACTGCCCAGTCATAGCTTTCATCTAACCATGTCTCGGTTATTCCCACTATGTCAAAGTTACCTGTAGATATTTCTGCTTCTAGTTCTTCCATCTTGTTTGTCAGGCTTCTGGCGTTTGCAAGCATGCAGTTTAGAGGATTTTGTTTTGTTCCAATCTCCTCGCTGTGGATTGTTTTAGAAATGTTCTTACCGCCCTTCTGAGTATGTTTTCCTGGATCTTCTTTGTTCAAGTCTAATGTTTTTCTTCCCGTCCCCTCTTCTTCTAGTTTAACGCCCTCCTGATGAGTGTAGCGAGTCTTCTGGCGAATGTGTGTTTCCCAGGTTTGTTGAGGTGTAGTCCGTCTCTGGCGAGGAGTCCATCGTACAAGTAATTCACACCGTGGTCCAGGAATCCGAATCCTTGTTGTCTGCACCATCGTCTTAGCCAGTTGTTTGCATCAAGGATCCTGTTCCATCTCCTGGTGCCATGCCCGTCTACTGGAAAGATAGAAGAAAAAACTACCTGTGCATCCAGTTCCTTTACTTTCTTCCCCAACTCTTCAAAGTCTTTGCAGATTGTCGGTAGGTCCTTCCTTGCCGTGTCATTGGTGCCAACATGTATCAGAAGAAATGGGTGGACATCCTTGGAGTTGAAGAGCTTTGGTATCCTATCAGTCACATCCTTGATCATCGCACCTGGAAGGCAGCATACTTCTCTTGCAGTTATGTCCGGTCTGCAGATGGCTGCTTCTGTGCCTCTCGGTAGTGAGTCTCCCACCACCACCACTCTTCGTTGCTTCTTGGCTGTACTTTTTGCTGTCACTTGTTGCTGTGTGCCCTTTTCTTTTTTGCTTGCTGGTATTGCTTCATCCTTAGGTGTGCCATCTTCATCCTCTACAAAGATTTGATATCGGTTCTTCAGTTGTGTGGTTGGTGATTTCTCCATGGTCTTCTTGCTTCTTCTTAATGGTCTTCTATAATATGGCTGCTCTATAATATCTCACCACTGAGGGGCAGCCCAGTCCTCCCTCTGTTATTGGGATGTATAATACGGCTGCCCTATAATACCTCACCACTGAGAGGCAGCCCAGTCCTCCCTCTGTTATTGGGATGTATAATATGGCTGACCTATAATATCTCACCACTGAGGAGCAGCCCAGTCCTCCTTCTGTTATTGGGATGTATAATATGGCTGCTCTATAATATCTCACCACTGAGGGGCAGCCCAGTCCTCCCTCTGTTATTGGGATGTATAATATGGCTGCCCTATAATACCTCACCACTGAGATGCAGCCCAGTCCTCCCTCTGTTATTGGAATATATATTATGGCTGCTCTATAATATCTCACCACTGAGGGGCAGCCCAGTTCTCCCTCTGTTGTTGGGATGTATAATATGGCTGCTCTATAGTATATCACCACTGAGGGGCAGCCCAGTCCTCCCTCTGTTGTTGGGATGTATAATATGGCTGCTATATAGTATCTCACCACTGACGTGCAGCCCAGTCCTCCCTCTGTTATTGGGATGTATAATATGGCTGCTCTATAATATCTCACCACTGAGGGGCAGCCCAGTCCTCCCTCTGTTTTTGGGATGTATAATACGGCTGCCCTATAATACCTCACCACTGAGAGGCAGCCCAGTCCTCCCTCTGTTATTGGGATGTATAATATGGCTGACCTATAATATCTCACCACTGAGGGGCAGCCCAGTCCTCCTTCTGTTATTGGGATGTATAATATGGCTGCTCTATAATATCTCACCACTGAGGGGCAGCCCAGTCCTCCCTCTGTTATTGGGATGTATATTATGGCTGCCCTATAATACCTCACCACTGAGATGCAGCCCAGTCCTCCCTCTGTTATTGGGATGTATAATATGGCTGACCTATAATATATCACCACTGAGGAGCAGCCCAGTCCTCCTTCTGTTATTGGGATGTATAATATGGCTGCTCTATAATATCTCATCGCTGAGGGGCAGCCCAGTCCTCCTTCTGTTGTTGGGATGTATAATATGGCTGCCCTATAGTATCTCACCACTGAGAGGCAGCCCAGTCCTCCCTCTGTTGTTGGAATATACAGTGGGGCAAAAAAGTATTTAGTCAGTCAGCAATAGTGCAAGTTCCACCACTTAAAAAGATGAGCGGCGTCTGTAATTTACATCATAGGTAGACCTCAACTATGGGAGACAAACTGAGAAAAAAAAATCCAGAAAATCATATTGTCTGTTTTTTTAACAATTTATTTGCATATTATGGTGGAAAATAAGTATTTGTTCAGAAACAAGCAATCAAGATTTCTGGCTCTCACAGACCTGTAACTTCTTCTTTAAGAGTCTCCTCTTTCCTCCACTCATTACCTGTAGTAATGGCACCTGTTTAAACTTGTTATCAGTATAAAAAGACACCTGTGCACACCCTCAAACAGTCTGACTCCAAACTCCACTATGGTGAAGACCAAAGAGCTGTCAAAGGACACCAGAAACAAAATTGTAGCCCTGCACTAGGCTGGGAAGACTGAATCTGCAATAGCCAACCAGCTTGGAGTGAAGAAATCAACAGTGGGAGCAATAATTAGAAAATGGAAGACATACAAGACCACTGATAATCTCCCTCGATCTGGGGCTCCACGCAAAATCTCACCCCGTGGGGTCAGAATGATCACAAGAACGGTGAGCAAAAATCCCAGAACCACGCGGGGGGACCTAGTGAATGAACTGCAGAGAGCTGGGACCAATGTAACAAGGCCTACCATAAGTAACACACTACGCCACCATGGACTCAGATCCTGCAGTGCCAGACGTGTCCCCCTGGTTAAGCCAGTACATGTCCGGGCCCGTCTGAAGTTTGCTAGAGAGCATTTGGATGATCCAGAGGAGTTTTGGGAGAATGTCCAATGGTCTGATGAAACCAAACTGGAACTGTTTGGTAGAAACACAACTTGTCGTGTTTGGAGGAAAAAGAATACTGAATTGCATCCATCAAACACCATACCTACTGTAAAGCATGGTGGTGGAAACATCATGCTTTGGGGCTGTTTCTCTGCAAAGGGGCCAGGACGACTGATCCGGGTACATGAAAGAATGAATGGGGCCATGTGTCGTGAGATTTTGAGTGCAAACCTCCTTCCATCAGCAAGGGCATTGAAGATGAAATGTGGCTGGGTCTTTCAACATGACAATGATCCAAAGCACACCGCTAAGGCAACGAAGGAGTGGCTTCGTAAGAAGCATTTCAAAGTCCTGGAGTGGCCTAGCCAGTCTCCAGATCTCAACCCTATAGAAAACCTTTGAAGGGAGTTGAAAGTCCGTGTTGCCAAGCGAAAAGCCAAAAACATCACTGCTCTAGAGGAGATCTGCATGGAGGAATGGGCCAACATACCAACAACAGTGTGTGGCAACCTTGTGAAGACTTACAGAAAACGTTTGACCTCTGTCATTGCCAACCAAGGATATATTACAAAGTATTGAGATGAAATTTTGTTTCTGACCAAATACTTATTTTCCACCATAATATGCAAATAAATTGTTAAAAAAACAGACAATGTGATTTTCTGGATTTTTTTTTCTCAGTTTGTCTCCCATAGTTGAGGTCTACCTATGATGTAAATTACAGACGCCTCTCATCTTTTTAAGTGGTGGAACTTGCACTATTGCTGACTGACTAAATACTTTTTTTCCCCACTGTATATTATGGCTGCTCTATAATATCTCACCACTGAGGTGCAGCCCAGTCCTCCCTCTGTTATTGGGATGTATAATATGGCTGCCCTATAATATCTCACCACTGAGGGGCAGCCCAGTCCTCCTTCTGTTATTGGGATGTATAATATGGCTACTCTATAAAATCTCACCACTGAGAAGCAGCCCAGTCCTCCCTCTGTTATTGGAATATATATTATGGCTGCTCTATAATATCTCCCCACTGAGGTGCAGCCCAGTCCTCCCTCTGTTATTGGGATGTAAAATATGGCTGCTCTATAATATCTCACCACTGAGGAACAGCCCAGTCCTCCCTCTGTTATTGGGATGTGTAATATGGCTGCCCTATAATATCTCACCACTGAGGAACAGCCCAGTCCTCCCTCTGTTATTGGGATGTATAATATGGCTGCTCTATAGTATCTCACCACTGAGGGGCAGCCCAGTCCTCCCTTCTGTTATTGGGGTGTATAATATGGCTGCTCTATAATATCTCACCACTGAGGGGCAGCCCAGTCCTCTCTCTGTTATTGGGGTGTATAATATGGCTGCTCTATAATATCTCACCACTGAGGGGCAGCCCAGTCCTCCCTCTGTTATTGGGATGTATAATATGGCTGATCTATAGTATCTCACCACTGAGGGGCAGCCCAGTCCTCCCTCTGTTATTGGGATGTATAATATGGCTGCTCTATAATATCTCCCCACTGAGGTGCAGCCCAGTCCTCCCTCTGTTATTGGGATGTATAATATGGCTGCTCTATAATATCTCACCACTGAGGGGCAGCCCAGTCCTCCCTCTGTTATTGGGATGTATAATATGGCTGCTCTATAATATCTCCCCACTGAGGGGCAGCCCAGACCTCCCTCTGTTATTGGGATTTATAATATGGCTGCTCTATAATATCTCCCCACTGAGGTGCAGCCCAGTCCTCCCTCTGTTATTGGGATGTATAATATGGCTGCTCTATAATATCTCCCCACTTAGGTGCAGCCCAGTCCTCTCTCTGTTATTGGGATGTATAATATGGCTGCTCTATAGTATCTCACCACTGAGGGGCAGCCCAGTCCTCCCCCTGTTATTGGGATGTATATTATGGCTGCCCTATAATACCTCACCACTGAGGGGCAGCCCAGTCCTCCCTCTGTTATTGGGATGTATAATATGGCTGCCCTATAATATCTCACCACTGAGGGGCAGCCCAGTCCTCTCTGTTATTGGAATGTATATTATGGCTGCTCTATAGTATCTCACCACTGAGGGGCAGCCCAGTCCTCCCCCTGTTATTGGGATGTATATTATGGCTGCCCTATAATACCTCACCACTGAGGGGCAGCCCAGTCCTCCCTCTGTTATTGGGATGTATAATATGGCTGCCCTATAATATCTCACCACTGAGGGACAGCCCAGTCCTCCCTCTGTTATTGGGATGTTTAATATGGCTGCCCTATAATATCTCACCACTGAGGGGCAGCCCAGTCCTCTCTGTTATTGGAATGTATATTATGGCTGCTCTGTAGTATCTCACCACTGAGGGACAGCCCAGTGCTCCCTCTGTTATTGGGATGTATAATATGGCTGCACTATAATATCTCACCACTGAGGGACAGCCCAGTCCTCCTTCTGTTATTGGGATGTATAATATGGCTGCCCTATAATATTTCACCACTGAGGGGCAGCCCAGTCCTCTCTCTGTTATTGGAATGTATATTATGGCTGCCCTATAATATCTCACCATTGAGGGGCAGCCCAGTCCTCCCTCTGTTATTGGGATGTATAATATGGCTGCCCTATAATATCTCACCACTGAGGGGCAGCCCAGTCATCTCTCTGTTATTGGAATGTATATTATGGCTGCCCTATAATATCTCACCACTGAGGGGCAGCCCAGTCCTCCCTCTGTTATTGGGATGTATAATATGGCTGCCCTATAATATCTCACCACTGAGGGGCAGCCCAGTCCTCCTTCTGTTATTGGGATGTATAATATGGCTACTCTATAAAATCTCACCACTGAGAAGCAGCCCAGTCCTCCCTCTGTTATTGGAATATATATTATGGCTGCTCTATAATATCTCCCCACTGAGGGGCAGCCCAGACCTCCCTCTGTTATTGGGATGTATAATATGGCTGCTCTATAATATCTCCCCACTGAGGTGCAGCCCAGTCCTCCCTCTGTTATTGGGATGTATAATATGGCTGCTCTATAATATCTCCCCACTTAGGTGCAGCCCAGTCCTCTCTCTGTTATTGGGATGTATATTATGGCTGCTCTATAGTATCTCACCACTGAGGGGCAGCCCAGTCCTCCCCCTGTTATTGGGATGTATATTATGGCTGCCCTATAATACCTCACCACTGAGGGGCAGCCCAGTCCTCCCTCTGTTATTGGGATGTATAATATGGCTGCCCTATAATATCTCACCACTGAGGGGCAGCCCAGTCCTCCCTCTGTTATTGGTATGTATAATATGGCTGCCCTATAATATCTCACCACTGAGGGGCAGCCCAGTCCTCCCTCTGTTATTGGCATGTATAATATGGCTGCTCTATAGTATCTCACCACTGAGGGGCAGCCCAGTCCTCCCTCTGTTATTGGGATGTATAATATGGATGCCATATCATATCTCACAACTGAGGGGCAGCCCAGTCCTCCCTCTGTTATTGGGATGTTTAATATGGCTGCCCTATAATATCTCACCACTGAGGGGCAGCCCAGTCCTCTCTGTTATTGGAATGTATATTATGGCTGCTCTGTAGTATCTCACCACTGAGGGACAGCCCAGTGCTCCCTCTGTTATTGGGATGTATAATATGGCTGCACTATAATATCTCACCACTGA
The DNA here is from genome assembly GCF_032444005.1 of Ranitomeya imitator. NCBI lineage: Eukaryota > Metazoa > Chordata > Amphibia > Anura > Dendrobatidae > Ranitomeya > Ranitomeya imitator. Next base: position 158,001,324 of record NC_091290.1, read on the forward strand.
GGGACAGCCCAGTCCTCCTTCTGTTATTGGGATGTATAATATGGCTGCCCTATAATATCTCACCACTGAGGGGCAGCCCAGTCCTCTCTCTGTTATTGGAATGTATATTATGGCTGCCCTATAATATCTCACCATTGAGGGGCAGCCCAGTCCTCCCTCTGTTATTGGGATGTATAATATGGCTGCCCTATAATATCTCACCACTGAGGGGCAGCCCAGTCCTCTCTCTGTTATTGGAATGTATATTATGGCTGCCCTATAATATCTCACCACTGAGGGGCAGCCCAGTCCTCCCTCTGTTATTGGGATGTATAATATGGCTGCCCTATAATATCTCACCACTGAGGGGCAGCCCAGTCCTCCTTCTGTTATTGGGATGTATAATATGGCTACTCTATAAAATCTCACCACTGAGAAGCAGCCCAGTCCTCCCTCTGTTATTGGAATATATATTATGGCTGCTCTATAATATCTCCCCACTGAGGGGCAGCCCAGACCTCCCTCTGTTATTGGGATGTATAATATGGCTGCTCTATAATATCTCCCCACTGAGGTGCAGCCCAGTCCTCCCTCTGTTATTGGGATGTATAATATGGCTGCTCTATAATATCTCCCCACTTAGGTGCAGCCCAGTCCTCTCTCTGTTATTGGGATGTATATTATGGCTGCTCTATAGTATCTCACCACTGAGGGGCAGCCCAGTCCTCCCCCTGTTATTGGGATGTATATTATGGCTGCCCTATAATACCTCACCACTGAGGGGCAGCCCAGTCCTCCCTCTGTTATTGGGATGTATAATATGGCTGCCCTATAATATCTCACCACTGAGGGACAGCCCAGTCCTCCCTCTGTTATTGGGATGTTTAATATGGCTGCCCTATAATATCTCACCACTGAGGGGCAGCCCAGTCCTCTCTCTGTTATTGGAATGTATAATATGGCTGCCCTATAATATCACACCACTGAGGGGCAGCCCAGTCCTCTCTCTGTTATTGGAATGTATATTATGGCTGCCCTATAATATCTCACCATTGAGGGGCAGCCCAGTCCTCCCTCTGTTATTGGGATGTATAATATGGCTGCCCTATAATATCTCACCACTGAGGGGCAGCCCAGTCCTCTCTCTGTTATTGGGGTGTATAATATGGCTGCTCTATAATATTTCACCACTGAGGGGCAGCCCAGTCCTCCCTCTGTCATTGGGATGTATATTATGGCTACTCTATAGTATATCACCACTGAGGGACAGCCCAGTCCTCCTCCTGTTAATGGGATGTATAATATGGCTGCTCCATAATATTTCACCACTGAGGGGCAGTCCAGTCCTCCCTCTGTTATTGGGATGTATAATATGGCTGCTCTATCGTACATCACCACTGAGGGGCAGCCCAGTCCTCCCTCTGTTATTGGGATGTATATTATGGCTGCCCTATAATATCTCACCATTGAGGGGCAGCCCAGTCCTCCCTCTGTTATTGGGATGTATAATATGGCTGCCCTATAATATCTCACCACTGAGGGGCAGCCCAGTCCTCTCTCTGTTATTGGAATGTATATTATGGCTGCCCTATAATATCTCACCATTGAGGGGCAGCCCAGTCCTCCCTCTGTTATTGGTATGTATAATATGGCTGCCCTATAATATCTCACCACTGAGGGGCAGCCCAGTCCTCCCTCTGTTATTGGCATGTTTAATATGGCTGCTCTATAGTATCTCACCACTGAGGGGCAGCCCAGTCCTCCCTCTGTTATTGGGATGTATAATATGGATGCCATATCATATCTCACAACTGAGGGGCAGCCCAGTCCTCCCTCTGTTATTGGGATGTATAATATGGCTGCCCTATCATATCTCACCACTGAGGGGCAGGCCAGTCCTCCTTCTGTTATTGGGATGTATAATATCGCTGCTCTATAGTATCTCACCACTGAGGGGCAGCCCAGTCCTCCCTCTGTCATTGGGATGTATATTATGGCTACTCTATAGTATCTCACCACTGAGGGGCAGCCCAGTCCTCCTCTGTTATTGGGTTGTATAATATGGTTGCTCTATAGTATCTCACCACTGAGGGGCAGCCCAGTCCTCCCTCTGTTATTGGGATGTATAATATGGATGCCCTATCATATCTCACCACTGAGGGGCAGCCCAGTCCTCCTCTGTTATTGGGATGTATAATATGGCTGCTCTATAGTATATCACCACTGAGGGGCAGCCCAGTCCTCCCTCTGTCATTGGGATGTATATTATGGCTACTCTATAGTATATCACCACTGAGGGACAGCCCAGTCCTCCTCTGTTATTGGGTTGTATAATATGGCTGCTCTATAGTATATCACCACTGAGGGGCAGCCCAGTCCTCCCTCTGTCATTGGGATGTATATTATGGCTACTCTATAGTATATCACCACTGAGGGACAGCCCAGTCCTCCTCCTGTTAATGGGATGTATAATATGGCTGCTCCATAATATTTCACCACTGAGGGGCAGCCCCGTCTTCATTCTGTTTTTGGGATGTTTATTATGGCTGCCCTATAATAACTTACCACTAAGGGGCAGCTTAGTCCCCCCTCTTTTACTGGAATGTATAATATGGCTGCTCTTATAGTATCTCACCACTGAGGGGCAGCCCAGTCCTCCCTCTGTTATTTGGATGTATATTATGGCTGCTCTGTAGTATCTCACCACTGAGGGACAGCTCAGTCTTCCTTCTGTTATTGGGATGTATAATATGGCTGCCCTATAATATCTCACCACTGAGGGTCAGCCCCGTCTTCATTCTGTTTTTGGGATGTTTATTATGGCTGCCCTATAATAACTTACCACTGAGGGGCAGCTTAGTCCCCCCTCTTTTACTGGAATGTATAATATGGCTGCTCTTATAGTATCTCACCACTGAGGGGCAACCCAGTCCTCCCTCTGTTATTTGGATGTATATTATGGCTGCTCTGTAGTATCTCACCACTGAGGGACAGCTCAGTCCTCCTTCTGGTATTGGGATGTATATTATGGAAGCCCTATAATATCTCACCACTGAGGGGCAGCCCAGTCCTCCCTCTGTTATTGGGATTTTGTAATGTGGCTGCCCTTTAGTGTATATATATAATTAGTTCACTGGCACAGGGAGCAGCCGGATCGGCTCTTCACAGTGAAAAGGCCTCTTGAGGTAAAATACCCCCTTTGTGTGGATCTTATGAAGGATTGGGCGGAGTCTCCGCTAGTGGACCCTCCGGTGTCAAGTCTAGCATCCAAAACACTTATTTCATTGCCAGACGGGGCCTTAATTAAAAATCCCATAGACCGACTGAGAACCTTGCTCCCTCTGTTTATGAAACCTCAGGCTCCGCTGTCTCCTCATCTTTTGCCGCGGCATGGGTCGCAAAGGCAGTGGTTTTCTGGGCGGATACCCTTGCCAAATCTATTCATGACAGGGCGGTTCCATCAGAAGCAGCAGATCTCGCCAAGCAAATTTTCATGGCTGGGGACTATCTGATGCACACATCCCTATATGCAGCGAATTGCGTTGCACTTGCAGTTTTAAACGCCATTACTATCAAAATAGCTCTGTGGCTTAGAATGGTGAGCATAATCTGCTTCTAAAAAGTCCTTAATTTCTCTGCCTTACCAGAGGGGGTGACTGGAGAAAGGTTGGACCAGCTTAGCTCTGACGCTACAGGAGGGAAAAGCAAATTTTTCCCGCAGCAAAAGGTTAGACAGCCTTTTCAGCGTCAGCAACAGTTTTGTGTCCGGTCCATTCGCAGCAACCCGTTTTGGTCTACCTCCACAGCCTTGTCAGGATCGGGGCACTCACCGCGTAGAGACAGAGGTTCCTCGGTCTCATTTAGACCCAACCAGTCTTGGAAGGGTCAGCCTAAGCAATCCAGATTTAAGGGAACCAAGTCCCATAGATTGTCCACACATTAACTCGCGGGCTTTTCCAGTCGTCACCACCAAAGTAGGCGGCCGTCTGCTTCTGTTTCGTAATGTCTGGCTTTCCGTTGTTCACGACGAATGGGTCAGAGACCTGGTGCCTTCCGGATACAAAATAGAATATTCAGTTAGTCCTCTGGCACGGTTTTTCCCCTCTCGTCTCCCAAAACCAGAGGCTCGGGCGCGAGCCCGTTACTGTGCCATCGATTCTCTGCGTCAAAATGGGGCCATTATCCCAGTTCCAGAAAATGAGAGGTTCAAGGGGTTGTATTCGAACCTTTTTGTCGTTCTAAAGAAGGATGGAGCAGTGCAGCCCATTCTGGATCTAAAACTGCTACACAAGTTTGTCAGGGTCCGACACTTCTAGATGGAATCCCTCCGTTCGGTCATTACCTCGATGGAAAAAGGGGAGTTCCTGGAATCCATCGACATCAGGGATGCTTATCTCCACATTCCAATTTTTCCACCGCATCAGAAGTTCCTGCGTTTTGCCATTCGTAGGGACCATTTCCAATTCACGGTCTTGCCCATCGACCTCGCCACCGCACCCAGTATATTTACAAAAGTTATGGCGACCGACATATCCATTCTGCACTCCCAGGGAGTGGTCGTTTTGCCATATTTGGACGACCACCTCATCAAGGGACCATCTTTCCAAGCCTACGCAAAGTGCGTGCGCATTACCTTGGATACCCTTTATCGCCTGAGCTGGCTGATAAACTTGAACAAGTCCTCTCCCATTCCAGCTCAGCGTATCTCCTTTCTAGGGATGATCCTGGATACTTCCCAGGGGTTGGTGATTCTCCCTCAAAACAAGGTCTTAGCCCTTCAACAGGGAAACCAGGTGCTTTGTCGTTCATTTCCTCATTCCATTCGCTTCGATATGAGGGTACTGGAAAAAATGGTAGCAGCAATGGAAGCTGTTCCCTTTGCACAACTACACCTCCGCCCCTTACAACAGGCGCTTCTGGAAATTTGGGACAGGAGTCCAGTGTCTCTTGACCTGCCATGTCATCTGTCTCCGCAGGCCAGGCAAGCGATCAGCTGGTGGACGGTGAAATCGTTGTTCAACCTGAGAGTCTTTTCTCCCGGTCCAATGGCTGGTGGTAACTACCGACACCAGTCTCCTCTGCTGGGGAGCGATCTTTCAACATCACACTGCTCAGGGGCGCTGGGCGAATCGGGAGTCGAGGCTCCAGATAAACGTCCTGGAGAAACGAGGGATAAGGCTCGCCCTGAGGCATTTCCATCCTCTTCTGGCGGGTCACCCCATTCGGATTCAATCAGACAATGCCACAGCGGTGACGTATATCAGTCATCAAGGGGGTACCCGCAGCAGAGCTGCAATGCTTAGGGTTACCCATATTCTCCGTTGGGTCGATAGGAACTACTCAGTAATTTCAGCAGTGCATATGTCAGGTGTGGAAAACTGGGCGGCAGAATTTCTCAGCCGTCAGGGTCTCGCCTCAGGACAGTTGGAACCTCATCCGGAGGTTTTCCAACAGATCTGTGTTCGTTGGTGGACTCTGGATGTGGATCTGATGGCTTCCAGGTTGAACGCCAAGGTACACAACTTCATAACTCGGGATCCAAAGGCCCTCGGGGTGGATGCACTTGTCACTTTGTGGCATCAGTAACATCTTCCGTATGCATTTCCTCCACTTCCTTTACTTCCAAGGGTCATCAGGAACATCAAGACTGAGGGGGTTCCACTAATCCTAGTCGCCCCAGATTGGCCACGCCACACGTGGTAGGCTGAGTTAGTGCAGCTCGTCGCTGACGTTCCCTGTTGTCTGCCAGATCGGCCAGATCTGCACTGCCAAGGTCCGATTTGCCATCAGAACACAGGGGCCCTGCGTTTAACGGCTTGGCTGTTGAAGCCTGTGTTCTATCTCAAGTTGGGTTCTCTCAAAAAGTGGTTTCCACCATGATTAGTGCTCGGAAATTGGCATTCGTTCACATCTATCTCCGCACCTGGAAAGCCTTTTTCACATGGTGCAGAGACCGTGGACGTCGTCCTCTCATTTTCTCTGTTCATTCCATTCTGGAATTTCTCTAGACCGGCTTGGATTCAGTTTCGGCCTTATCCATTTTGTTCCAGCACAGGATTGCTTCAAATTTGCAAGTGAGGACTTTCATTCAGGGGGTGTCCCATGTGATACCTCCCTATAGAATGCCGTTAGAGGCCTAGGATCTTTACTTGGCCTTGGGTGCGTTTCAGGAGATGCCTTTCGAACCATTGCAGGACATCTCATTGACCGTTCTGTCTTGGAAAGTCACCTGTCTTGTAGCAGTAACATCTATCAGACGAGTCTCGAAGCTAGCCGCCCTGTCCTGTCAAGCGCCTTTACTAATTTTTCACCAGGACAAGGTGGTTCTCAGACCGTCTCCGTCTTTATTGCCCAAGGTGGTTTCGTCTTTCCACCTTAACGAGGACATTGTTCTTCCCTCTTTTTGTCCAGCGCCAATACATCGGGTTGAAAGAGACCTTCACACCCTGGATGTATTGAGGGCTCTCAGGAGGTAGGTTTCGAGGACAGCACCCTTCCTTATGTCGGCGCCCTATTTGTGCTTCCTGAGAGTCACAGGATGGGTTTAGCAGCTTCGAAGGCCACAATAGCCAGATGGATTTGTTCGGCTTATTCCGGAGTCCTACCGTGTCAGAGGCAAGTCTATCCTGGCGGGGATTAAGGCACACTCGGTCGGTGGGCGCTTTTTGGGCCATTCAGCATCAGGCTTCGGCAGAACAGGTCTGCTAGGCTGCAACTTGGTCCAGCCTGCACACATTCTGGAAGCACTATAATATTCATACTCAGACTTCTGCAGATGCGGCACTTGGCAGACGTATTCTGCTAGTGGCTGTAGCGCATCTTTAGTCTGTTGGTACATGGGGTTCCATTGGTTATGTTCTTCCCCACCCAGGGGCTGCTTTGGAACTTGCCATGGTTCTTTGTCCCCCAGTGAGGTGAAGGAGAAATAGGGATTTTTGTGTACTCACCGTAAAATCCTTTTCTCTGAGCCATTCATTGCGGGACACAGTACCCACCCTGTTAGCCCTTTTGGCTTGGTTTTGTTTTTTCCCTAGTTTGATGTGTTGTACTCTATGATGTTATTGATCTCCTACTGCTTTTGCACTGAACTCGTTCACTTGGGAGCCAGCATGAGGGTGTATATTGCAGGGGAGGAGCTAACTCTTTTTGTCTCAACATAGTGGAGGCCTACTCGCCACAGCAGCATAACACAAATGGTTCTGTGTCCCCCAATGAGTGACTCGGAGAAAAGGATTTCACGGTGAGTACTCTATACACCCTGAAGATTTGGGGTTGATGGCCCCAAACCGGGCTAAGCGGGACCCCCCCAAATTAACCCTACTTAAACATTACGGTGCAAAGATAAAATCACCTTGGGCAAAAAAGTCGGAGACGATCTAAGAACTATTTTGTCCTGGTGAAAATTTAGTAAGGACGCTCGACAGGACAGGGCGGCTAGCTTCGAGATTAGTCTGATAGATGTCACTGCTACAAGAAAGGCGACTTTCCAAGACAGAATGGTCAACGAGATGTCCTGCAATAGTTCGAAAGGTGTCTCCTGAAGAGCTCCCAAGACCAACTTAAGATCCCAGGCCTCTAACGGCATTCTATAGGGGGGTATCACATGGGAGACCCCCTGAAAGTCCTTACTTACAAATTTGAAGCAATTCTGAGCTGGAACAAAACTGATAAGGCCGAAATCTGGCCTTTAAGGGTACGGATTTCCAAACCTGAATCCAAGCTGGTCTGGAGAAATTCCAGAATGGAGGGAACAGAGAAGAGGAGAGGAGTATGTCCACGGTCCCTGCACCATGTGAAAAAGGTTTTCCAGGTGCGGTGATAGATGCGAGCAGATGCCGGGTTCCAAGCACTAATCATGGTGAAAACCACTTGTTGAGAGAACCCAGATTGAGTTAGAACCCAGGCTTCAACAGCCAAGCTGTTAAACACAGGGCCCCTGAGTTCTGGTGGCAAATCAGACCTTGGCAGTGCAGACCTGGCCGATCTGGCAGATACCAGGGAACGTCGGCGACGAGCTGCACTAACGCTGCATGCCACGCGTGGCATGGCCAATCTCGGGCGACTAGGATTAGTGGAACCCCCTCAGTTTTGATCTTCCTGATGACCCTGGAAGTAAAGGAAGCAGAGGAAACGCGTACGGAAGATGGAACTGATTCCACAGAGTGACAAGTGCATCCACCCCGATGGCCTTTGGATCTCGAGACCGAGCTATGAAGTTGTGTACCTTGGCGTTCGACCTGGAAGCCGTCAGATCCACATTTGAACTCCCCCAATGAACACAACTGTTGTAAGACCTCCAGATGAAATTCCCACTCTTTTGAGGCGAGACCCTAACGGCTGAGAAGATCTGCCGCCCAGTTTACCACACCTGGGATATGCACTGCTAAATTTACCGAGTGGTTCCTCTCGGCCCAATGGAGAATGTGGATAACTTTGTGTATTCCCGCCCTCCTGCGGGTACCCCCTTGATGACTGATGTATGCCACTGCTGTGGCATTGTCTGGTTGAATCCAAATGGGGTAACCCAGCAGAAGAGGCTGTAAACGCCTCAAGGCTAGCCTGAAAGCTCAGATCTCCAGGACGTTTATCGGAAGCCTCGTCTCCCGATTCGCTTAGCGCCCCTGAGCAGAGGAGTCTGGCGTCTGTAGTTACCACTAGCCATTGGACCAAGAGAAAAGACTTTCCCTGGTTTAGCGACGTTTTCACAGTCCATCAGCTGATCGCTTGCCTGACCTGCGAAGACAGATGACATGGCCGGTCGAGAGACAACGGACTCCTTTCCCAATTTTCCAGAAGCACCTGTTGCAAGAGGCGGAGGTGTAGTTGAGCGAAGTGAACAGCTTCTAGTGCTGCTACCATTTTTCCCAGCACCCTCATGATGAAGCAAATGGAATGAGGGATGGACGACAAAGCGCCCGGGTTCCCTGTTGAAGGGCTAAGATCTTGTTTCGAGGGAGAATCACCAACCCCTGGGAAGTATCCAGGATCTTCCCTAGAAAGGAGATCTGCTGAGCTGGAATGGGAGAGGACTTGTTCAAGTTTATCAGCCAGCCCAGGCAAGAGAGTATCCAAAGTAATGTACATGCACTTGTGCACGCAGGCTTGGAAAGACAGTCCCTTGATGAGACTGTCATCCATGACCCCGTCTTGACGCAGAGAATCGATGGCACAGTAAAGAGCTCATGCTCAAGCCTCTGATTTTGGCAGATGAGAGGGGAAAAACCGTGCCAGAAGACGAACGGAAAATTATTATTTTTAAATGAGACCCGGGAACCTCTGACTCTACGTGGCGAGCGCCCCGATCTTTACGAGGCTGTGGAGGTAGACCAAAACGGGTTGCTGCGAAAGGACCAGAAACGAAACTGTTGCTGATGCTGAAAAGGCCGTCTAACCTTTTCCTGCTAGAGAAATTTTACTTTTCCCTTCCGTGGCGTCGGATATAAGCTAGTCCAGCTTTTCTCCCAACAGTCTGGTAATGCAGATAGATTAGGGTCTTTTTAGAAGCGGACTTTATAGAAGTGTCTAAGCCGCATCGCTTTTCTGATGGCAATAGCGTTTGAAGCTGCAAGTGCAGCGCGATTTGCTGCATCTAGGGATGCGTGCATCAGACTGTCCCTGGCCATGGCAATTTGCTTGGTGAGATCCGCTGCCTCTGGTGGAAGCGCCCTGTCCTGAATAGATTTGGCAAGGGTATCTGTCCAGAAAACCATTGCCTTTGCGACCCATGCTGCAGCAGAAGATGGGGAGAGAGCGGAGCCTGAGGCTTCATAAACAGAGGGAGCAAGGTTATCTATCTGTCGGTCTGTGGGTTTTTTAATGGAAGCCCCGTTGTTGCAGGCTAAGGTTATGTGCACACGTTGCGGTTTTAGATGCGATGCACAGAATTGCATCAAATTCGCAGTGTAGTGCACAAGCAATGTTAATCATTGTGACATTGACATTTGGTGTGGAATAAAAGCACGGAAATGCAACTTTTTTTTCCGCAGCATGTCAATTCTTTTTGCGGATCTCAGGTATTATATAGGGCTATAAACAAATTACACAGGCACTTCTCACCAAGGGAGAATAATATAGAAAATACCCAGAAGCAGCTGGTGATCTTAACAGGCTCGGTGTATACTTGTTGATTGCATACTGCCAAGCTATGTAAATATACAATAATCACGGCGCTAAACTGAGGTTTAAAGAGGTAAAATGAGAGCAGAAAAGGTATAGGGGAGCAGCTGCCTTACCCCACACAATTATCAATAACATTATTGTACTTATTTTTGATAGTAACTGTGCTAACGAGATTAGTAAAATATGGGCACTGGTGGTCGACTGGCAAATAGCGCTGCTAAAGTGCTGCAATAAAATGAGATAATATTATTGACTACTGGGTAACATACATGAGTATCATTGAATGTAGCTAAATTGTACTTACTACTACCAGCATTGGTGATACAGCTTGTATGCAGAAGCCCCGTACTGAGTAGGGCATAGTGATCAGCTGGTAGGTGAAGTTATGTTCAGATTGTAGTTTGCCCACAATGCCAAGAATTCCAAGAATATTGCTCAGAGTTAGGGTTCTTGGGATGTATAATATGGCTGCTCTATAGTACCTCACCACTGAGGGGCAGCCCAGTCCTCCTTCTGGTATTGGGATGTATATTATGGAAACCCTATAATATCTCACCACTGAGGGGCAGCCCAGTCCTCCCTCTGTTATTGGGATGTATAATATGGCTGCCCTATAATATCTCACCACTGAGGGGCAGCCCAGTCCTCCCTCTGTTATTGGGATGTATAATATGGCTGCTCTATAATATCTCACCACTGAGGGGCAGCCCAGTCCTCCCTCTGTTATTGGGATGTATAATATGGCTGCTCTATAGTATCTCACCAGTAAGGGGCAGCCCAGTCCTCCCTCTGTTATTGGGATGTATAATATGGCTACTCTATAGTATCTCACCACTGAGGGGCAGCCCAGTCCTCCCTCTGTTATTGGGATGTATAATATGGCTGCCCTATAATATTTCACCACTGAGGGGCAGCCCAGTCCTCCCTCTGTTATTGGGATGTATAATATGACTGCTCTATAGTATCTCACCACTGAGGGGCAGCCCAGTCCTCCCTCTGTTATTGGGATGTATAATATGGCTGCCCTATAATAGCTCACCACTGAGGGGCAGCCCAGTCCTCCCTCTGTTATTGGGATGTATAATATGGCTGCTCTATAGTACCTCACCACTGAGGGGCAGCCCAGTCCTCCTTCTGGTATTGGGATGTATATTATGGAAACCCTATAATATCTCACCACTGAGGGGCAGCCCAGTCCTCCCTCTGTTATTGGGATGTATAATATGGCTGCCCTATAATATCTCACCACTGAGGGGCAGCCCAGTCCTCCTCTGTTATTGGGTTGTATAATATGGCTGCTCTATAGTATCTCACCACTGAGGGGCATCCCAGTCCTCCCTCTGTTATTGGGATGTATAATATGGATGCCCTATCATATCTCACCACTGAGGGGCAGCCCAGTCCTCCTTCTGTTATTGGGATGTATAATATGGCTGCTCTATAGTATATCACCACTGAGGGGCAGCCCAGTCCTCCCTCTGTCATTGGGATGTATATTATGGCTGCTCTATAGTATCTCACCACTGAGGGGCAGCCCAGTCCTCCTTCTGTTAATGGGATGTATAATATGGCTGCTCTATAATATTTCACCACTGAGGGGCAGCCCAGTCCTCCCTCTGTTATTGGGATGTATAATATGGCTGCTCTATAGTATCTCACCACTGAGGGACAGCCCAGTCCTCCTTCTGTTATTGGGATGTATAATATGGCTGCTCTATAATATCTCACCACTGAGGGGCAGCCCAGTCCTCTCTCTCTTATTGGGATGTATAATATGGCTGCTCTGTAGTATCTCACCACTGAGGGGCAGCCCAGTCCTCCCTCTGTCATTGGGATGTATATTATGGCTACTCTATAGTATCTCACCACTGAGGGGCAGCCCAGTCCTCCTCTGTTATTGGGTTGTATAATATGGCTGCTCTATAGTATCTCACCACTGAGGGGCATCCCAGTCCTCCCTCTGTTATTGGGATGTATAATATGGCTGCTCTATAATATTTCACCACTGAGGGGCAGTCCAGTCCTCCCTCTGTTATTTGGATGTATAATATGGCTGCTCTATCGTACATCACCACTGAGGGGCAGCCCAGTCCTCCCTCTGTTATTGGGATGTATAATATGGCTGCCCTATAATATCTCACCACTGAGGGGCAGCCCAGTCCTCCTTCTGGTATTGGGATGTATATTATGGAAACCCTATAATATCTCACCACTGAGGGGCAGCCCAGTCCTCCTTCTGGTATTGGGATGTATATTATGGAAACCCTATAATATCTCACCACTGAGGGGCAGCCCAGTCCTCCCTCTGTTATTGGGATGTATAATATGGCTGCCCTATAATATCTCACCACTGAGGGGCAGCCCAGTCCTCCCTCTGTTATTGGGATGTATAATATGGCTGCTCTATAGTATCTCACCACTGAGGGGCAGCCCAGTCCTCCTCTGTTATTGGGTTGTATAATATGGCTGCTCTATAGTATCTCACCACTGAGGGGCATCCCAGTCCTCCCTCTGTTATTGGGATGTATAATATGGATGCCCTATCATATCTCACCACTGAGGGGCAGCCCAGTCCTCCTTCTGTTATTGGGATGTATAATATGGCTGCTCTATAGTATATCACCACTGAGGGGCAGCCCAGTCCTCCCTCTGTCATTGGGATGTATATTATGGCTGCTCTGTAGTATCTCACCACTGAGGGACAGCTCAGTCTTCCTTCTGTTATTGGGATGTATAATATGGCTGCCCTATAATATCTCACCACTGAGGGTCAGCCCCGTCTTCATTCTGTTTTTGGGATGTTTATTATGACTGCCCTATAATAACTTACCACTGAGGGGCAGCTTAGTCCCCCCTCTTTTACTGGAATGTATAATATGGCTGCTCTTATAGTATCTCACCACTGAGGGGCAACCCAGTCCTCCCTCTGTTATTTGGATGTATATTATGGCTGCTCTGTAGTATCTCACCACTGAGGGGCAGCCCAGTCCTCCCTCTTTTACTGGAATGTATAATATGGCTGCTCTTATAGTATCTCACCACTGAGGGGCAACCCAGTCCTCCCTCTGTTATTTGGATGTATATTATGGCTGCTCTGTAGTATCTCACCACTGAGGGACAGCTCAGTCCTCCTTCTGGTATTGGGATGTATATTATGGAAGCCCTATAATATCTCACCACTGAGGGGCAGCCTAGTCCTCCCTCTGTTATTGGGATTTTGTAATGTGGCTGCCCTTTAGTGTATATATATAATTAGTTCACTGGCACAGGGAGCAGCCGGATCGGCTCTTCACAGTGAAAAGGCCTCTTGAGGTAAAATACCCCCTTTGTGTGGATCTTATGAAGGATTGGGCGGAGTCTCCGCTAGTGGACCCTCCGGTGTCAAGTCTAGCATCCAAAACACTTATTTCATTGCCAGACGGGGCCTTAATTAAAAATCCCATAGACCGACTGAGAACCTTGCTCCCTCTGTTTATGAAACCTCAGGCTCCGCTGTCTCCTCATCTTTTGCCGCGGCATGGGTCGCAAAGGCAGTGGTTTTCTGGGCGGATACCCTTGCCAAATCTATTCATGACAGGGCGGTTCCATCAGAAGCAGCAGATCTCGCCAAGCAAATTTTCATGGCTGGGGACTATCTGATGCACACATCCCTATATGCAGCGAATTGCGTTGCACTTGCAGTTTTAAACGCCATTACTATCAAAATAGCTCTGTGGCTTAGAGTGGTGAGCATAATCTGCTTCTAAAAAGTCCTTAATTTCTCTGCCTTACCAGAGGGGGTGACTGGAGAAAGGTTGGACCAGCTTAGCTCTGACGCTACAGGAGGGAAAAGCAAATTTTTCCCGCAGCAAAAGGTTAGACAGCCTTTTCAGCGTCAGCAACAGTTTTGTGTCCGGTCCATTCGCAGCAACCCGTTTTGGTCTACCTCCACAGCCTTGTCAGGATCGGGGCACTCACCGCGTAGAGACAGAGGTTCCTCGGTCTCATTTAGACCCAACCAGTCTTGGAAGGGTCAGCCTAAGCAATCCAGATTTAAGGGAACCAAGTCCCATAGATTGTCCACACATTAACTCGCGGGCTTTTCCAGTCGTCACCACCAAAGTAGGCGGCCGTCTGCTTCTGTTTCGTAATGTCTGGCTTTCCGTTGTTCACGACGAATGGGTCAGAGACCTGGTGCCTTCCGGATACAAAATAGAATATTCAGTTAGTCCTCTGGCACGGTTTTTCCCCTCTCGTCTCCCAAAACCAGAGGCTCGGGCGCGAGCCCGTTACTGTGCCATCGATTCTCTGCGTCAAAATGGGGCCATTATCCCAGTTCCAGAAAATGAGAGGTTCAAGGGGTTGTATTCGAACCTTTTTGTCGTTCTAAAGAAGGATGGAGCAGTGCAGCCCATTCTGGATCTAAAACTGCTACACAAGTTTGTCAGGGTCCGACACTTCTAGATGGAATCCCTCCGTTCGGTCATTACCTCGATGGAAAAAGGGGAGTTCCTGGAATCCATCGACATCAGGGATGCTTATCTCCACATTCCAATTTTTCCACCGCATCAGAAGTTCCTGCGTTTTGCCATTCGTAGGGACCATTTCCAATTCACGGTCTTGCCCATCGACCTCGCCACCGCACCCAGTATATTTACAAAAGTTATGGCGACCGACATATCCATTCTGCACTCCCAGGGAGTGGTCGTTTTGCCATATTTGGACGACCACCTCATCAAGGGACCATCTTTCCAAGCCTACGCAAAGTGCGTGCGCATTACCTTGGATACCCTTTATCGCCTGAGCTGGCTGATAAACTTGAACAAGTCCTCTCCCATTCCAGCTCAGCGTATCTCCTTTCTAGGGATGATCCTGGATACTTCCCAGGGGTTGGTGATTCTCCCTCAAAACAAGGTCTTAGCCCTTCAACAGGGAAACCAGGTGCTTTGTCGTTCATTTCCTCATTCCATTCGCTTCGATATGAGGGTACTGGAAAAAATGGTAGCAGCAATGGAAGCTGTTCCCTTTGCACAACTACACCTCCGCCCCTTACAACAGGCGCTTCTGGAAATTTGGGACAGGAGTCCAGTGTCTCTTGACCTGCCATGTCATCTGTCTCCGCAGGCCAGGCAAGCGATCAGCTGGTGGACGGTGAAATCGTTGTTCAACCTGAGAGTCTTTTCTCCCGGTCCAATGGCTGGTGGTAACTACCGACACCAGTCTCCTCTGCTGGGGAGCGATCTTTCAACATCACACTGCTCAGGGGCGCTGGGCGAATCGGGAGTCGAGGCTCCAGATAAACGTCCTGGAGAAACGAGGGATAAGGCTCGCCCTGAGGCATTTCCATCCTCTTCTGGCGGGTCACCCCATTCGGATTCAATCAGACAATGCCACAGCGGTGACGTATATCAGTCATCAAGGGGGTACCCGCAGCAGAGCTGCAATGCTTAGGGTTACCCATATTCTCCGTTGGGTCGATAGGAACTACTCAGTAATTTCAGCAGTGCATATGTCAGGTGTGGAAAACTGGGCGGCAGAATTTCTCAGCCGTCAGGGTCTCGCCTCAGGACAGTTGGAACCTCATCCGGAGGTTTTCCAACAGATCTGTGTTCGTTGGTGGACTCTGGATGTGGATCTGATGGCTTCCAGGTTGAACGCCAAGGTACACAACTTCATAACTCGGGATCCAAAGGCCCTCGGGGTGGATGCACTTGTCACTTTGTGGCATCAGTAACATCTTCCGTATGCATTTCCTCCACTTCCTTTACTTCCAAGGGTCATCAGGAACATCAAGACTGAGGGGGTTCCACTAATCCTAGTCGCCCCAGATTGGCCACGCCACACGTGGTAGGCTGAGTTAGTGCAGCTCGTCGCTGACGTTCCCTGTTGTCTGCCAGATCGGCCAGATCTGCACTGCCAAGGTCCGATTTGCCATCAGAACACAGGGGCCCTGCGTTTAACGGCTTGGCTGTTGAAGCCTGTGTTCTATCTCAAGTTGGGTTCTCTCAAAAAGTGGTTTCCACCATGATTAGTGCTCGGAAATTGGCATTCGTTCACATCTATCTCCGCACCTGGAAAGCCTTTTTCACATGGTGCAGAGACCGTGGACGTCGTCCTCTCATTTTCTCTGTTCATTCCATTCTGGAATTTCTCTAGACCGGCTTGGATTCAGTTTCGGCCTTATCCATTTTGTTCCAGCACAGGATTGCTTCAAATTTGCAAGTGAGGACTTTCATTCAGGGGGTGTCCCATGTGATACCTCCCTATAGAATGCCGTTAGAGGCCTAGGATCTTTACTTGGCCTTGGGTGCGTTTCAGGAGATGCCTTTCGAACCATTGCAGGACATCTCATTGACCGTTCTGTCTTGGAAAGTCACCTTTCTTGTAGCAGTAACATCTATCAGACGAGTCTCGAAGCTAGCCGCCCTGTCCTGTCAAGCGCCTTTACTAATTTTTCACCAGGACAAGGTGGTTCTCAGACCGTCTCCGTCTTTTTTGCCCAAGGTGGTTTCGTCTTTCCACCTTAACGAGGACATTGTTCTTCCCTCTTTTTGTCCAGCGCCAATACATCGGGTTGAAAGAGACCTTCACACCCTGGATGTATTGAGGGCTCTCAGGAGGTAGGTTTCGAGGACAGCACCCTTCCTTATGTCGGCGCCCTATTTGTGCTTCCTGAGAGTCACAGGATGGGTTTAGCAGCTTCGAAGGCCACAATAGCCAGATGGATTTGTTCGGCTTATTCCGGAGTCCTACCGTGTCAGAGGCAAGTCTATCCTGGCGGGGATTAAGGCACACTCGGTCGGTGGGCGCTTTTTGGGCCATTCAGCATCAGGCTTCGGCAGAACAGGTCTGCTAGGCTGCAACTTGGTCCAGCCTGCACACATTCTGGAAGCACTATAATATTCATACTCAGACTTCTGCAGATGCGGCACTTGGCAGACGTATTCTGCTAGTGGCTGTAGCGCATCTTTAGTCTGTTGGTACATGGGGTTCCATTGGTTATGTTCTTCCCCACCCAGGGGCTGCTTTGGAACTTGCCATGGTTCTTTGTCCCCCAATGAGGTGAAGGAGAAATAGGGATTTTTGTGTACTCACCGTAAAATCCTTTTCTCTGAGCCATTCATTGCGGGACACAGTACCCACCCTGTTAGCCCTTTTGGCTTGGTTTTGTTTTTTCCCTAGTTTGATGTGTTGTACTCTATGATGTTATTGATCTCCTACTGCTTTTGCACTGAACTCGTTCACTTGGGAGCCAGCATGAGGGTGTATATTGCAGGGGAGGAGCTAACTCTTTTTGTCTCAACATAGTGGAGGCCTACTCGCCACAGCAGCATAACACAAATGGTTCTGTGTCCCCCAATGAGTGACTCGGAGAAAAGGATTTCACGGTGAGTACTCTATACACCCTGAAGATTTGGGGTTGATGGCCCCAAACCGGGCTAAGCGGGACCCCCCCAAATTAACCCTACTTAAACATTACGGTGCAAAGATAAAATCACCTTGGGCAAAAAAGTCGGAGACGATCTAAGAACTATTTTGTCCTGGTGAAAATTTAGTAAGGACGCTCGACAGGACAGGGCGGCTAGCTTCGAGATTAGTCTGATAGATGTCACTGCTACAAGAAAGGCGACTTTCCAAGACAGAATGGTCAACGAGATGTCCTGCAATAGTTCGAAAGGTGTCTCCTGAAGAGCTCCCAAGACCAACTTAAGATCCCAGGCCTCTAACGGCATTCTATAGGGGGGTATCACATGGGAGACCCCCTGAAAGTCCTTACTTACAAATTTGAAGCAATTCTGAGCTGGAACAAAACTGATAAGGCCGAAATCTGGCCTTTAAGGGTACGGATTTCCAAACCTGAATCCAAGCTGGTCTGGAGAAATTCCAGAATGGAGGGAACAGAGAAGAGGAGAGGAGTATGTCCACGGTCCCTGCACCATGTGAAAAAGGTTTTCCAGGTGCGGTGATAGATGCGAGCAGATGACGGGTTCCAAGCACTAATCATGGTGAAAACCACTTGTTGAGAGAACCCAGATTGAGTTAGAACCCAGGCTTCAACAGCCAAGCTGTTAAACACAGGGCCCCTGAGTTCTGGTGGCAAATCAGACCTTGGCAGTGCAGACCTGGCCGATCTGGCAGATACCAGGGAACGTCGGCGACGAGCTGCACTAACGCTGCATGCCACGCGTGGCATGGCCAATCTCGGGCGACTAGGATTAGTGGAACCCCCTCAGTTTTGATCTTCCTGATGACCCCGGAAGTAAAGGAAGCAGAGGAAACGCGTACGGAAGATGGAACTGATTCCACAGAGTGACAAGTGCATCCACCCCGATGGCCTTTGGATCTCGAGACCGAGCTATGAAGTTGTGTACCTTGGCGTTCGACCTGGAAGCCGTCAGATCCACATTTGAACTCCCCCAATGAACACAACTGTTGTAAGACCTCCAGATGAAATTCCCACTCTTTTGAGGCGAGACCCTAACGGCTGAGAAGATCTGCCGCCCAGTTTACCACACCTGGGATATGCACTGCTAAATTTACCGAGTGGTTCCTCTCGGCCCAATGGAGAATGTGGATAACTTTGTGTATTCCCGCCCTCCTGCGGGTACCCCCTTGATGACTGATGTATGCCACTGCTGTGGCATTGTCTGGTTGAATCCAAATGGGGTAACCCAGCAGAAGAGGCTGTAAACGCCTCAAGGCTAGCCTGAAAGCTCAGATCTCCAGGACGTTTATCGGAAGCCTCGTCTCCCGATTCGCTTAGCGCCCCTGAGCAGAGGAGTCTGGCGTCTGTAGTTACCACTAGCCATTGGACCAAGAGAAAAGACTTTCCCTGGTTTAGCGACGTTTTCACAGTCCATCAGCTGATCGCTTGCCTGACCTGCGAAGACAGATGACATGGCCGGTCGAGAGACAACGGACTCCTTTCCCAATTTTCCAGAAGCACCTGTTGCAAGAGGCGGAGGTGTAGTTGAGCGAAGTGAACAGCTTCTAGTGCTGCTACCATTTTTCCCAGCACCCTCATGATGAAGCAAATGGAATGAGGGATGGACGACAAAGCGCCCGGGTTCCCTGTTGAAGGGCTAAGATCTTGTTTCGAGGGAGAATCACCAACCCCTGGGAAGTATCCAGGATCTTCCCTAGAAAGGAGATCTGCTGAGCTGGAATGGGAGAGGACTTGTTCAAGTTTATCAGCCAGCCCAGGCAAGAGAGTATCCAAAGTAATGTACATGCACTTGTGCACGCAGGCTTGGAAAGACAGTCCCTTGATGAGACTGTCATCCATGACCCCGTCTTGACGCAGAGAATCGATGGCACAGTAAAGAGCTCATGCTCAAGCCTCTGATTTTGGCAGATGAGAGGGGAAAAACCGTGCCAGAAGACGAACGGAAAATTATTATTTTTAAATGAGACCCGGGAACCTCTGACTCTACGTGGCGAGCGCCCCGATCTTTACGAGGCTGTGGAGGTAGACCAAAACGGGTTGCTGCGAAAGGACCAGAAACGAAACTGTTGCTGATGCTGAAGAGGCCGTCTAACCTTTTCCTGCTAGAGAAATTTTACTTTTCCCTTCCGTGGCGTCGGATATAAGCTAGTCCAGCTTTTCTCCCAACAGTCTGGTAATGCAGATAGATTAGGGTCTTTTTAGAAGCGGACTTTATAGAAGTGTCTAAGCCGCATCGCTTTTCTGATGGCAATAGCGTTTGAAGCTGCAAGTGCAGCGCGATTTGCTGCATCTAGGGATGCGTGCATCAGACTGTCCCTGGCCATGGCAATTTGCTTGGTGAGATCCGCTGCCTCTGGTGGAAGCGCCCTGTCCTGAATAGATTTGGCAAGGGTATCTGTCCAGAAAACCATTGCCTTTGCGACCCATGCTGCAGCAGAAGATGGGGAGAGAGCGGAGCCTGAGGCTTCATAAACAGAGGGAGCAAGGTTATCTATCTGTCGGTCTGTGGGTTTTTTAATGGAAGCCCCGTTGTTGCAGGCTAAGGTTATGTGCACACGTTGCGGTTTTAGATGCGATAAACAGAATTGCATCAAATTCGCAGTGTAGTGCACAAGCAATGTTAATCATTGTGACATTGACATTTGGTGTGGAATAAAAGCACGGAAATGCAACTTTTTTTTCCGCAGCATGTCAATTCTTTTTGCGGATCTCAGGTATTATATAGGGCTATAAACAAATTACACAGGCACTTCTCACCAAGGGAGAATAATATAGAAAATACCCAGAAGCAGCTGGTGATCTTAACAGGCTCGGTGTATACTTGTTGATTGCATACTGCCAAGCTATGTAAATATACAATAATCACGGCGCTAAACTGAGGTTTAAAGAGGTAAAATGAGAGCAGAAAAGATATAGGGGAGCAGCTGCCTTACCCCACACAATTATCAATAACATTATTGTACTTATTTTTGATAGTAACTGTGCTAACGAGATTAGTAAAATATGGGCACTGGTGGTCGACTGGCAAATAGCGCTGCTAAAGTGCTGCAATAAAATGAGATAATATTATTGACTACTGGGTAACATACATGAGTATCATTGAATGTAGCTAAATTGTACTTACTACTACCAGCATTGGTGATACAGCTTGTATGCAGAAGCCCCGTACTGAGTAGGGCATAGTGATCAGCTGGTAGGTGAAGTTATGTTCAGATTGTAGTTTGCCCACAATGCCAAGAATTCCAAGAATATTGCTCAGGGTTAGGGTTCTTGGGATGTATAACATGGCTGCTCTATAGTACCTCACCACTGAGGGGCAGCCCAGTCCTCCTTCTGGTATTGGGATGTATATTATGGAAACCCTATAATATCTCACCACTGAGGGGCAGCCCAGTCCTCCTTCTGGTATTGGGATGTATATTATGGAAACCCTATAATATCTCACCACTGAGGGGCAGCCCAGTCCTCCCTCTGTTATTGGGATGTATAATATGGCTGCTCTATAGTATCTCACCACTGAGGGGCAGCCCAGTCCTCCCTCTGTTATTAGGATGTATAATATGGCTGCCCTATAATATCTCACCACTGAGGGGCAGCCCAGTCCTCCTTCTGTTATTGGGATGTATTATATGGCTGCTCTATAGTATCTCACCACTGAGGGGTAGCCCAGTCCTCCTTCTGTTATTGGGATGTATAATATGGCTGCCCTATAATATCTCACCACTGCGGGGCAGCCCAGTCCTCCCTCTGTTATTGCGATGTATAATATGGCTGTTCTGTAGCATCTCACCACTGAGGGGCAGCCCAGTCCTCCTTCTGTTATTGGGATGTATAATATGGCTGCTCTATAGTATCTCACCAGTGAGGGGCAGCCCAGTCCTCCCTCTGTTATTGGGATGTATAATATGGCTGCCCTATAATATCTCACCACTGAGGGGCAGCCCAGTCCTCCCTCTGTTATTGGGATGTATAATATGGATGCCATATCATATCTCACAACTGAGGGGCAGCCCAGTCCTC
The DNA here is from genome assembly GCF_032444005.1 of Ranitomeya imitator. Taxonomy (NCBI): domain Eukaryota; kingdom Metazoa; phylum Chordata; class Amphibia; order Anura; family Dendrobatidae; genus Ranitomeya; species Ranitomeya imitator. The sequence continues at coordinate 158,022,868 of NC_091290.1, forward strand.
CCTCTGTTATTGGGATGTATAATATGGCTGCCCTATCATATCTCACCACTGAGGGGCAGGCCAGTCCTCCTTCTGTTATTGGGATGTATAATATCGCTGCTCTATAGTATCTCACCACTGAGGGGCAGCCCAGTCCTCCCTCTGTCATTGGGATGTATATTATGGCTACTCTATAGTATCTCACCACTGAGGGGCAGCCCAGTCCTCCTCTGTTATTGGGTTGTATAATATGGCTGCTCTATAGTATCTCACCACTGAGGGGCATCCCAGTCCTCCCTCTGTTATTGGGATGTATAATATGGATGCCCTATCATATCTCACCACTGAGGGGCAGGCCAGTCCTCCCTCTGTTATTGGGATGTATAATATGGCTGCTCTATCGTACATCACCACTGAGGGGCAGCCCAGTCCTCCCTCTGTTATTGGGATGTATAATATGGCTGCCCTATAATATCTCACCACTGAGGGGCAGCCCAGTCCTCCTTCTGGTATTGGGATGTATATTATGGAAACCCTATAATATCTCACCACTGAGGGGCAGCCCAGTCCTCCTTCTGGTATTGGGATGTATATTATGGAAACCCTATAATATCTCACCACTGAGGGGCAGCCCAGTCCTCCCTCTGTTATTGGGATGTATAATATGGCTGCCCTATAATATCTCACCACTGAGGGGCAGCCCAGTCCTCCCTCTGTTATTGGGATGTATAATATGGCTGCTCTATAGTATCTCACCAGTAAGGGGCAGCCCAGTCCTCCCTCTGTTATTGGGATGTATAATATGGCTACTCTATAGTATCTCACCACTGAGGGGCAGCCCAGTCCTCCCTCTGTTATTGGGATGTATAATATGGCTGCCCTATAATATCTCACCACTGAGGGGCAGCCCAGTCCTCCCTCTGTTATTGGGATGTATAATATGACTGCTCTATAGTATCTCACCACTGAGGGGCAGCCCAGTCCTCCCTCTGTTATTGGGATGTATAATATGGCTGCCCTATAATAGCTCACCACTGAGGGGCAGCCCAGTCCTCCCTCTGTTATTGGGATGTATAATATGGCTGCTCTATAGTATCTCACCACTGAGGGGCAGCCCAGTCCTCCCTCTGTTATTAGGATGTATAATATGGCTGCCCTATAATATCTCACCACTGAGGGGCAGCCCAGTCCTCCTTCTGTTATTGGGATGTATTATATGGCTGCTCTATAGTATCTCACCACTGAGGGGCAGCCCAGTCCTCCTTCTGTTATTGGGATGTATAATATGGCTGCCCTATAATATCTCACCACTGAGGGGCAGCCCAGTCCTCCCTCTGTTATTGCGATGTATAATATGGCTGTTCTGTAGCATCTCACCACTGAGGGGCAGCCCAGTCCTCCTTCTGTTATTGGGATGTATAATATGGCTGCTCTATAGTATCTCACCAGTGAGGGGCAGCCCAGTCCTCCCTCTGTTATTGGGATGTATAATATGGCTGCCCTATAATATCTCACCACTGAGGGGCAGCCCAGTCCTCCCTCTGTTATTGGGATGTATAATATGGATGCCATATCATATCTCACAACTGAGGGGCAGCCCAGTCCTCCCTCTGTTATTGGGATGTATAATATGGCTGCCCTATAATATCTCACCACTGAGATGCAGCCCAGTCCTCTCTCTGTTATTGGGATGTATATTATGGCTGCCCTATAGTATCTCACCACTGAGGAGCAGCGCAGTCCTCCTTCTGTTATTGGGATGTATAATATGGCTGCTCTATAATATCTCACCACTGAGGGGCAGCCCAGTCCTCTCTCTGTTATTGGGATGTATAATATGGCTGCCCTATAGTATCTCACCACTGAGGGGCAGCCCAGTCCTCCCTCTGTTATTGGGATGTATAATATGGCTGCTCTATAGTATCTCACCACTGAGGGGCAGCCCAGTCCTCCTTCTGTTAATGGGATGTATAATATGGCTGCTCTATAATATTTCACCACTGAGGGGCAGCCCAGTCCTCCCTCTGTTATTGGGATGTATAATATGGCTGCTCTATAGTATCTCACCACTGAGGGACAGCCCAGTCCTCCTTCTGTTAATGAGATGTATAATATGGCTGCTCTATAATATTTCACCACTGAGGGGCAGCCCAGTCCTCCCTCTGTTATTGGGATGTATAATATGGCTGCTCTATAATATTTCACCACTGAGGGTCAGCCCAGTCCTCCCTCTGTTATTGGGATGTATAATATGGCTGCTCTATAGTATCTCACCACTGAGGGGCAGCGCAGTCCTCCCTCTGTTATTGGGATGTATATTATGGCTGCTCTATAATATTTCACCACTGAGGGGCAGCCCAGTCCTCCTTCTGTTAATGGGATGTATAATATGGCTCCTCTATAATATTTCACCACTGAGGGGCAGCCCAGTCCTCCCTCTGTTATTGGGATGTATAATATGGCTGCTCTATAGTATCTCACCACTGAGGGACAGCCCAGTCCTCCTTCTGTTAATGGGATGTATAATATGGCTGCTCTATAGTATCTCACCACTGAGGGGCAGCCCAGTCCTCCTTCTGTTAATGGGATGTATAATATGGCTGCTCTATAGTATCTCACCACTGAGGGGCAGCCCAGTCCTCCTTCTGTTATTGGGATGTATAATATGGCTGCTCTATAGTATATCACCACTGAGGGGCAGCCCAGTCCTCCCTCTGTCATTGGGATGTATATTATGGCTACTCTATAGTATATCACCACTGAGGGACAGCCCAGTCCTCCTCCTGTTAATGGGATGTATAATATGGCTGCTCTATAATATTTCACCACTGAGGGGCAGTCCAGTCCTCCCTCTGTTATTGGGATGTATAATATGGCTGCTCTATCGTACATCACCACTGAGGGGCAGCCCAGTCCTCCCTCTGTTATTGGGATGTATAATATGGCTGCCCTATAATATCTCACCACTGAGGGGCAGCCCAGTCCTCCTTCTGGTATTGGGATGTATATTATGGAAACCCCATAATATCTCACCACTGAGGGGCAGCCCAGTCCTCCTTCTGGTATTGGGATGTATATTATGGAAACCCTATAATATCTCACCACTGAGGGGCAGCCCAGTCCTCCCTCTGTTATTGGGATGTATAATATGGCTGCTCTATAATATTTCACCACTGAGGGGCAGTCCAGTCCTCCCTCTGTTATTGGGATGTATAATATGGCTGCTCTATAGTATCTCACCAGTAAGGGGCAGCCCAGTCCTCCCTCTGTTATTGGGATGTATAATATGGCTACTCCTGTCAAACCAATCTAATCAGTTTTTATGAAGAGGTAAGCTATAGGCTGGACCACGGTGAGTCATTGGACGTGGTATATCTCGATTTTTCCAAAGCGTTTGATACCGTGCCGCACAAGAGGTTGGTACACAAAATGAGAATGCTTGGTCTGGGGGAAAATGTGTGTAAATGGGTTAGTAACTGGCTTAGTGATAGAAAGCAGAGGGTGGTTATAAATGGTATAGTCTCTAACTGGGTCGCTGTGACCAGTGGGGTACCGCAGGGGTCAGTATTGGGACCTGTTCTCTTCAACATATTCATTAATGATCTGGTAGAAGGTTTACACAGTAAAATATCGATATTTGCAGATGATACAAAACTATGTAAAGCAGTTAATACAAGAGAAGATAGTATTCTGCTACAGATGGATCTGGATAAGTTGGAAACTTGGGCTGAAAGGTGGCAGATGAGGTTTAACAATGATAAATGTAAGGTTATACACATGGGAAGAGGGAATCAATATCACCATTACACACTGAACGGGAAACCACTGGGTAAATCTGACAGGGAGAAGGACTTGGGGATCCTAGTTAATGATAAACTTACCTGGAGCAGCCAGTGCCAGGCAGCAGCTGCCAAGGCAAACAGGATCATGGGGTGCATTAAAAGAGGTCTGGATACACATGATGAGAGCATTATACTGCCTCTGTACAAATCCCTAGTTAGACCGCACATGGAGTACTGTGTCCAGTTTTGGGCACCGGTGCTCAGGAAGGATATAATGGAACTAGAGAGAGTACAAAGGAGGGCAACAAAATTAATAAAGGGGATGGGAGAACTACAATACCCAGATAGATTAGCGAAATTAGGATTATTTAGTCTAGAAAAAAGACGACTGAGGGGCGATCTAATAACCATGTATAAGTATATAAGGGGACAATACAAATATCTCGCTGAGGATCTGTTTATACCAAGGAAGGTGACGGGCACAAGGGGGCATTCTTTGCGTCTGGAGGAGAGAAGGTTTTTCCACCAACATAGAAGAGGATTCTTTACTGTTAGGGCAGTGAGAATCTGGAATTGCTTGCCTGAGGAGGTGGTGATGGCGAACTCAGTCGAGGGGTTCAAGAGAGGCCTGGATGTCAACCTGGAGCAGAACAATATTGTATCATACAATTATTAGGTTCTGTAGAAGGACGTAGATCTGGGTATTTATTATGATGGAATATAGGCTGAACTGGATGGACAAATGTCTTTTTTCGGCCTTACTAACTATGTTACTATGTTACTATGTTACTCTATAGTATCTCACCACTGAGGGGCAGCCCAGTCCTCCCTCTGTTATTGGGATGTATAATATGGCTGTCCTATAATATCTCACCACTGAGGGGCAGCCCAGTCCTCCCTCTGTTATTGGGATGTATAATATGACTGCTCTATAGTATCTCACCACTGAGGGGCAGCCCAGTCCTCCCTCTGTTATTGGGATGTATAATATGGCTGCTCTATAGTATCTCACCACTGAGGGGCAGCCCAGTCCTCCCTCTGTTATTAGGATGTATAATATGGCTGCCCTATAATATCTCACCACTGAGGGGCAGCCCAGTCCTCCTTCTGTTATTGGGATGTATTATATGGCTGCTCTATAGTATCTCACCACTGAGGGGCAGCCCAGTCCTCCTTCTGTTATTGGGATGTATAATATGGCTGCCCTATAATATCTCACCACTGAGGGGCAGCCCAGTCCTCCCTCTGTTATTGCGATGTATAATATGGCTGTTCTGTAGCATCTCACCACTGAGGGGCAGCCCAGTCCTCCTTCTGTTATTGGGATGTATAATATGGCTGCTCTATAGTATCTCACCAGTGAGGGGCAGCCCAGTCCTCCCTCTGTTATTGGGATGTATAATATGGCTGCCCTATAATATCTCACCACTGAGGGGCAGCCCAGTCCTCCCTCTGTTATTGGGATGTATAATATGGATGCCATATCATATCTCACAACTGAGGGGCAGCCCAGTCCTCCCTCTGTTATTGGGATGTATAATATGGCTGCCCTATAATATCTCACCACTGAGATGCAGCCCAGTCCTCTCTCTGTTATTGGGATGTATATTATGGCTGCCCTATAGTATCTCACCACTGAGGAGCAGCGCAGTCCTCCTTCTGTTATTGGGATGTATAATATGGCTGCTCTATAATATCTCACCACTGAGGGGCAGCCCAGTCCTCTCTCTGTTATTGGGATGTATAATATGGCTGCCCTATAGTATCTCACCACTGAGGGGCAGCCCAGTCCTCCCTCTGTTATTGGGATGTATAATATGGCTGCTCTATAATATTTCACCACTGAGGGGCAGCCCAGTCCTCCCTCTGTTATTGGGATGTATAATATGGCTGCTCTATAGTATCTCACCACTGAGGGGCAGCCCAGTCCTCCCTCTGTTATTGGGATGTATATTATGACTGCTCTATAATATTTCACCACTGAGGGGCAGCCCAGTCCTCCCTCTGTTATTGGGATGTATAATATGGCTGCCCTATAATATCTCACCACTGAGGGGCAGCCCAGTCCTCCCTCTGTTATTGGGATGTATAATATGGCTGCTCTATAGTATATCACCACTGAGGGGCAGCCCAGTCCTCCCTCTGTCATTGGGATGTATATTATGGCTGCTCTATAGTATCTCACCACTGAGGGGCAGCCCAGTCCTCCTTCTGTTAATGGGATGTATAATATGGCTGCTCTATAATATTTCACCACTGAGGGGCAGCCCAGTCCTCCCTCTGTTATTGGGATGTATAATATGGCTGCTCTATAGTATCTCACCACTGAGGGACAGCCCAGTCCTCCTTCTGTTAATGGGATGTATAATATGGCTGCTCTATAGTATCTCACCACTGAGGGGCAGCCCAGTCCTCCTTCTGTTAATGGGATGTATAATATGGCTGCTCTATAATATTTCACCACTGAGGGGCAGCCCAGTCCTCCCTCTGTTATTGGGATGTATAATATGGCTGCTCTATAGTATCTCACCACTGAGGGACAGCCCAGTCCTCCTTCTGTTAATGGGATGTATAATATGGCTGCTCTATAGTATCTCACCACTGAGGGGCAGCCCAGTCCTCCCTCTGTCATTGGGATGTATATTATGGCTACTCTATAGTATATCACCACTGAGGGACAGCCCAGTCCTCCTTCTGTTAATGGGATGTATAATATGGCTGCTCTATAATATTTCACCACTGAGGGGCAGCCCAGTCCTCCTTCTGTTATTGGGATGTATAATATGGCTGCTCTATAGAACATCACCACTGAGGGGCAGCCCAGTCCTCCTTCTGTTAATGGGATGTATAATATGGCTGCCCTATAATATCTCACCACTGAGATGCAGCCCAGTCCTCTCTCTGTTATTCTGATGTATATTATGGCTGCCCTATAGTATCTCACCACTGAGGAGCAGCGCAGTCCTCCTTCTGTTATTGGGATGTATAATATGGCTGCTCTATAATATCTCACCACTGAGGGGCAGCCCAGTCCTCTCTTTGTTATTGGGATGTATAATATGGCTGCCCTATAGTATCTCACCACTGAGGGGCAGCCCAGTCCTCCCTCTGTTATTGAGATGTATAATATGGCTGCTCTATAGTATCTCACCACTGAGGGGCAGCCCAGTCCTCCTTCTGTTAATGGGATGTATAATATGGCTGCTCTATAATATTTCACCACTGAGGGGCAGCCCAGTCCTCCCTCTGTTATTGGGATGTATAATATGGCTGCTCTATAGTATCTCACCACTGAGGGGCAGCCCAGTCCTCCCTCTGTTATTGGGATGTATAATATGACTGCTCTATAGTATCTCACCACTGAGGGGCAGCCCAGTCCTCCCTCTGTTATTGGGATGTATAATATGGCTGCCCTATAATAGCTCACCACTGAGGGGCAGCCCAGTACTCCCTCTGTTATTGGGATGTATAATATGGCTGCTCTATAGTATCTCACCACTGAGGGGCAGCCCAGTCCTCCTTCTGTTATTGGGATGTATAATATGGCTGCCCTATAATATCTCACCACTGAGGGGCAGCCCAGTCCTCCCTCTGTTATTGCGATGTATAATATGGCTGTTCTGTAGCATCTCACCACTGAGGGGCAGCCCAGTCCTCCTTCTGTTATTGGGATGTATAATATGGCTGCTCTATAGTATCTCACCACTGAGGGGCAGCCCAGTCCTCCTTCTGTTATTGGGATGTATAATATGGCTGCTCTATAGTATCTCACCAGTGAGGGGCAGCCCAGTCCTCCCTCTGTTATTGGGATGTATAATATGGCTGCCCTATAATATCCCACCACTGAGGGGCAGCCCAGTCCTCCCTCTGTTATTGGGATGTATAATATGGATGCCATATCATATCTCACAACTGAGGGGCAGCCCAGTCCTCCCTCTGTTATTGGGATGTATAATATGGCTGCCCTATCATATCTCACCACTGAGGGGCAGCCCAGTCCTCCTTCTGTTATTGGGATGTATAATATCGCTGCTCTATAGTATCTCACCACTGAGGGGCAGCCCAGTCCTCCCTCTGTTATTGGGATGTATAATATGGCTGCTCTATAATATCTCACCACTGAGGGGCAGCCCAGTCCTCCTCTGTTATTGGGTTGTATAATATGGCTGCTCTATAGTATCTCACCACTGAGGGGCATCCCAGTCCTCCCTCTGTTATTGGGATGTATAATATGGATGCCCTATCATATCTCACCACTGAGGGGCAGGCCAGTCCTCCCTCTGTTATTGGGATGTATAATATGGCTGCTCTATAGTATATCACCACTGAGGGGCAGCCCAGTCCTCCCTCTGTCATTGGGATGTATATTATGGCTACTCTATAGTATATCACCACTGAGGGACAGCCCAGTCCTCCTCCTGTTAATGGGATGTATAATATGGCTGCTCTATAATATTTCACCACTGAGGGGCAGTCCAGTCCTCCCTCTGTTATTGGGATGTATAATATGGCTGCTCTATCGTACATCACCACTGAGGGGCAGCCCAGTCCTCCCTCTGTTATTGGGATGTATAATATGGCTGCCCTATAATATCTCACCACTGAGGGGCAGCCCAGTCCTCCCTCTGTTATTGGGTTGTATAATATGGCTGCTCTATAGTATCTCACCAGTAAGGGGCAGCCCAGTCCTCCCTCTGTTATTGGGATGTATAATATGGCTGCCCTATAATATCTCACCACTGAGGGGCAGCCCAGTCCTCCCTCTGTTATTGGGATGTATAATATGACTGCTCTATAGTATCTCACCACTGAGGGGCAGCCCAGTCCTCCCTCTGTTATTGGGATGTATAATATGGCTGCCCTATAATAGCTCACCACTGAGGGGCAGCCCAGTCCTCCCTCTGTTATTGGGATGTATAATATGGCTGCTCTATAGTATCTCACTACTGAGGGGCAGCCCAGTCCTCCCTCTGTTATTAGGATGTATAATATGGCTGCCCTATAATATCTCACCACTGAGGGGCAGCCCAGTCCTCCTTCTGTTATTGGGATGTATTATATGGCTGCTCTATAGTATCTCACCACTGAGGGGTAGCCCAGTCCTCCTTCTGTTATTGGGATGTATAATATGGCTGCCCTATAATATCTCACCACTGCGGGGCAGCCCAGTCCTCCCTCTGTTATTGCGATGTATAATATCGCTGTTCTGTAGTATCTCACCACTGAGGGGCAGCCCAGTCCTCCTTCTGTTATTGGGATGTATAATATGGCTGCTCTATAGTATCTCACCAGTGAGGGGCAGCCCAGTCCTCCCTCTGTTATTGGGATGTATAATATGGCTGCCCTATAATATCTCACCACTGAGGGGCAGCCCAGTCCTCCCTCTGTTATTGGGATGTATAATATGGATGCCGTATCATATCTCACAACTGAGGGGCAGCCCAGTCCTCCCTCTGTTATTGGGATGTATAATATGGCTGCCCTATCATATCTCACCACTGAGGGGCAGGCCAGTCCTCCTTCTGTTATTGGGATGTATAATATCGCTGCTCTATAGTATCTCACCACTGAGGGGCAGCCCAGTCCTCCCTCTGTCATTGGGATGTATATTATGGCTACTCTATAGTTTCTCACCACTGAGGGGCAGCCCAGTCCTCCTCTGTTATTGGGTTGTATAATATGGCTGCTCTATAGTATCTCACCACTGAGGGGCATCCCAGTCCTCCCTCTGTTATTGGGATGTATAATATGGATGCCCTATCATATCTCACCACTGAGGGGCAGGCCAGTCCTCCCTCTGTTATTGGGATGTATAATATGGCTGCTCTATAGTATATCACCACTGAGGGGCAGCCCAGTCCTCCCTCTGTCATTGGGATGTATATTATGGCTACTCTATAGTATATCACCACTGAGGGACAGCCCAGTCCTCCTCCTGTTAATGGGATGTATAATATGGCTGCTCTATAATATTTCACCACTGAGGGGCAGTCCAGTCCTCCCTCTGTTATTGGGATGTATAATATGGCTGCTCTATCGTACATCACCACTGAGGGGCAGCCCAGTCCTCCCTCTGTTATTGGGATGTATAATATGGCTGCCCTATAATATCTCACCACTGAGGGGCAGCCCAGTCCTCCTTCTGGTATTGGGATGTATATTATGGAAACCCTATAATATCTCACCACTGAGGGGCAGCCCAGTCCTCCTTCTGGTATTGGGATGTATATTATGGAAACCCTATAATGTCTCACCACTGAGGGGCAGCCCAGTCCTCCCTCTGTTATTGGGATGTATAATATGGCTGCCCTATAATATCTCACCACTGAGGGGCAGCCCAGTCCTCCCTCTGTTATTGGGATGTATAATATGGCTGCTCTATAGTATCTCACCAGTAAGGGGCAGCCCAGTCCTCCCTCTGTTATTGGGATGTATAATATGGCTACTCTATAGTATCTCACCACTGAGGGGCAGCCCAGTCCTCCCTCTGTTATTGGGATGTATAATATGACTGCTCTATAGTATCTCACCACTGAGGGGCAGCCCAGTCCTCCCTCTGTTATTGGGATGTATAATATGGCTGCCCTATAATAGCTCACCACTGAGGGGCAGCCCAGTCCTCCCTCTGTTATTGGGATGTATAATATGGCTGCTCTATAGTATCTCACCACTGAGGGGCAGCCCAGTCCTCCCTCTGTTATTAGGATGTATAATATGGCTGCCCTATAATATCTCACCACTGAGGGGCAGCCCAGTCCTCCTTCTGTTATTGGGATGTATTATATGGCTGCTCTATAGTATCTCACCACTGAGGGGCAGCCCAGTCCTCCTTCTGTTATTGGGATGTATAATATGGCTGCCCTATAATATCTCACCACTGAGGGGCAGCCCAGTCCTCCCTCTGTTATTGCGATGTATAATATGGCTGTTCTGTAGCATCTCACCACTGAGGGGCAGCCCAGTCCTCCTTCTGTTATTGGGATGTATAATATGGCTGCTCTATAGTATCTCACCAGTGAGGGGCAGCCCAGTCCTCCCTCTGTTATTGGGATGTATAATATGGCTGCCCTATAATATCTCACCACTGAGGGGCAGCCCAGTCCTCCCTCTGTTATTGGGATGTATAATATGGATGCCATATCATATCTCACAACTGAGGGGCAGCCCAGTCCTTCTTCTGTTATTGGGATGTATAATATGGCTGCCCTATAATATCTCACCACTGAGATGCAGCCCAGTCCTCTCTCTGTTATTGGGATGTATATTATGGCTGCCCTATAGTATCTCACCACTGAGGAGCAGCTCAGTCCTGCTTCTGTTATTGGGATGTATAATATGGCTGCTCTATAATATCTCACCACTGAGGGGCAGCCCAGTCCTCTCTCTGTTATTGGGATGTATAATATGGCTGCCCTATAGTATCTCACCACTGAGGGGCAGCCCAGTCCTCCCTCTGTTATTGGGATGTATAATATGGCTGCTCTATAGTATCTCACCACTGAGGGACAGCCCAGTCCTCCTTCTGTTAATGAGATGTTTAATATGGCTGCTCTATAATATTTCACCACTGAGGGGCAGCCCAGTCCTCCCTCTGTTATTGGGATGTATAATATGGCTGCTCTATAATATTTCACCACTGAGGGTCAGCCCAGTCCTCCCTCTGTTATTGGGATGTATAATATGGCTGCTCTATAGTATCTCACCACTGAGGGGCAGCCCAGTCCTCCCTCTGTTATTGGGATGTATATTATGGCTGCTCTATAATATTTCACCACTGAGGGGCAGCCCAGTCCTCCCTCTGTTATTGGGAAGTATAATATGGCTGCCCTATAATATCTCACCATTGAGGGGCAGCCCAGTCCTCCCTCTGTTATTGGGATGTATAATATGGCTGCTCTATAGTATATCACCACTGAGGGGCAGCCCAGTCCTCCCTCTGTTATTGGGAAGTATAATATGGCTGCCCTATAATATCTCACCATTGAGGGGCAGCCCAGTCCTCCCTCTGTTATTGGGATGTATAATATGGCTGCTCTATAGTATCTCACCACTGAGGGGCAGCCCAGTCCTCCCTCTGTTATTGGGAAGTATAATATGGCTGCCCTATAATATCTCACCATTGAGGGGCAGCCCAGTCCTCCCTCTGTTATTGGGATGTATAATATGGCTGCTCTATAGTATATCACCACTGAGGGGCAGCCCAGTCCTCCCTCTGTCATTGGGATGTATATTATGGCTGCTCTATAGTATCTCACCACTGAGGGGCAGCTCAGTCCTCCTTCTGTTAATGGGATGTATAATATGGCTGCTCTATAATATTTCACCACTGAGGGGCAGCCCAGTCCTCCCTCTGTTATTGGGATGTATAATATGGCTGCTCTATAGTATCTCACCACTGAGGGACAGCCCAGTCCTCCTTCTGTTAATGGGATGTATAATATGGCTGCTCTATAGTATCTCACCACTGAGGGGCAGCCCAGTCCTCCTTCTGTTAATGGGATGTATATTATGGCTACTCTATAGTATATCACCACTGAGGGACAGCCCAGTCCTCCTCCTGTTAATGGGATGTATAATATGGCTGCTCTATAATATTTCACCACTGAGGGGCAGTCCAGTCCTCCCTCTGTTATTGGGATGTATAATATGGCTGCTCTATCGTACATCACCACTGAGGGGCAGCCCAGTCCTCCCTCTGTTATTGGGATGTATAATATGGCTGCCCTATAATATCTCACCACTGAGGGGCAGCCCAGTCCTCCTTCTGGTATTGGGATGTATATTATGGAAACCCCATAATATCTCACCACTGAGGGGCAGCCCAGTCCTCCTTCTGGTATTGGGATGTATATTATGGAAACCCTATAATATCTCACCACTGAGGGGCAGCCCAGTCCTCCCTCTGTTATTGGGATGTATAATATGGCTGCCCTATAATATCTCACCACTGAGGGGCAGCCCAGTCCTCCCTCTGTTATTGGGATGTATAATATGGCTGCTCTATAGTATCTCACCAGTAAGGGGCAGCCCAGTCCTCCCTCTGTTATTGGGATGTATAATATGGCTACTCTATAGTATCTCACCACTGAGGGGCAGCCCAGTCCTCCCTCTGTTATTGGGATGTATAATATGGCTGCCCTATAATATCTCACCACTGAGGGGCAGCCCAGTCCTCCCTCTGTTATTGGGATGTATAATATGACTGCTCTATAGTATCTCACCACTGAGGGGCAGCCCAGTCCTCCCTCTGTTATTGGGATGTATAATATGGCTGCCCTATAATAGCTCACCACTGAGGGGCAGCCCAGTCCTCCCTCTGTTATTGGGATGTATAATATGGCTGCTCTATAGTATCTCACCACTGAGGGGCAGCCCAGTCCTCCCTCTGTTATTAGGATGTATAATATGGCTGCCCTATAATATCTCACCACTGAGGGGCAGCCCAGTCCTCCTTCTGTTATTGGGATGTATTATATGGCTGCTCTATAGTATCTCACCACTGAGGGGCAGCCCGGTCCTCCTTCTGTTATTGGGATGTATAATATGGCTGCCCTATAATATCTCACCACTGAGGGGCAGCCCAGTCCTCCCTCTGTTATTGCGATGTATAATATGGCTGTTCTGTAGCATCTCACCACTGAGGGGCAGCCCAGTCCTCCTTCTGTTATTGGGATGTATAATATGGCTGCTCTATAGTATCTCACCAGTGAGGGGCAGCCCAGTCCTCCCTCTGTTATTGGGATGTATAATATGGCTGCCCTATAATATCTCACCACTGAGGGGCAGCCCAGTCCTCCCTCTGTTATTGGGATGTATAATATGGATGCCATATCATATCTCACAACTGAGGGGCAGCCCAGTCCTCCTTCTGTTATTGGGATGTATAATATGGCTGCTCTATAATATCTCACCACTGAGGGGCAGCCCAGTCCTCTCTCTGTTATTGGGATGTATAATATGGCTGCCCTATAGTATCTCACCACTGAGGGGCAGCCCAGTCCTCCCTCTGTTATTGGGATGTATAATATGGCTGCTCTATAGTATCTCACCACTGAGGGGCAGCCCAGTCCTCCTTCTGTTAATGGGATGTATAATATGGCTGCTCTATAATATTTCACCACTGAGGGGCAGCCCAGTCCTCCCTCTGTTATTGGGATGTAAAATATGGCTGCTCTATAGTATCTCACCACTGAGGGACAGCCCAGTCCTCCTTCTGTTAATGAGATGTATAATATGGCTGCTCTATAATATTTCACCACTGAGGGGCAGCCCAGTCCTCCCTCTGTTATTGGGATGTATAATATGGCTGCTCTATAATATTTCACCACTGAGGGGCAGCCCAGTCCTCCCTCTGTTATTGGGATGTATAATATGGCTGCTCTATAGTATCTCACCACTGAGGGGCAGCCCAGTCCTCCCTCTGTTATTGGGATGTATATTATGGCTGCTCTATAATATTTCACCACTGAGGGGCAGCCCAGTCCTCCCTCTGTTATTGGGATGTATAATATGGCTGCCCTATAATATCTCACCACTGAGGGGCAGCCCAGTCCTCCCTCTGTTATTGGGATGTATAATATGGCTGCTCTATAGTATATCACCACTGAGGGGCAGCCCAGTCCTCCCTCTGTCATTGGGATGTATATTATGGCTGCTCTATAGTATCTCACCACTGAGGGGCAGCCCAGTCCTCCTTCTGTTAATGGGATGTATAATATGGCTGCTCTATAATATTTCACCACTGAGGGGCAGCCCAGTCCTCCCTCTGTTATTGGGATGTATAATATGGCTGCTCTATAGTATCTCACCACTGAGGGACAGCCCAGTCCTCCTTCTGTTAATGGGATGTATAATATGGCTGCTCTATAGTATCTCACCACTGAGGGGCAGCCCAGTCCTCCTTCTGTTATTGGGATGTATAATATGGCTGCTCTATAGTATATCACCACTGAGGGGCAGCCCAGTCCTCCCTCTGTCATTGGGATGTATATTATGGCTACTCTATAGTATATCACCACTGAGGGACAGCCCAGTCCTCCTTCTGTTAATGGGATGTATAATATGGCTGCTCTATAATATTTCACCACTGAGGGGCAGCCCAGTCCTCCTTCTGTTATTGGGATGTATAATATGGCTGCTCTATAGAACATCACCACTGAGGGGCAGCCCAGTCCTCCTTCTGTTAATGGGATGTATAATATGGCTGCCCTATAATATCTCACCACTGAGATGCAGCCCAGTCCTCTCTCTGTTATTGGGATGTATAATATGGCTGCTCTATAATATCTCACCACTGAGGGACAGCCCAGTCCTCCCTCTGTTATTGGGATGTATATTATGGCTGCCCTATAGTATCTCACCACTGAGGAGCAGCGCAGTCCTCCTTCTGTTATTGGGATGTATAATATGGCTGCTCTATAATATCTCACCACTGAGGGGCAGCCCAGTCCTCTCTTTGTTATTGGGATGTATAATATGGCTGCCCTATAGTATCTCACCACTGAGGGGCAGCCCAGTCCTCCCTCTGTTATTGAGATGTATAATATGGCTGCTCTATAGTATCTCACCACTGAGGGGCAGCCCAGTCCTCCTTCTGTTAATGGGATGTATAATATGGCTGCTCTATAATATTTCACCACTGAGGGGCAGCCCAGTCCTCCCTCTGTTATTGGGATGTATAATATGGCTGCTCTATAGTATCTCACCACTGAGGGACAGCCCAGTCCTCCTTCTGTTAATGAGATGTATAATATGGCTGCTCTATAATATTTCACCACTGAGGGGCAGCCCAGTCCTCCCTCTGTTATTGGGATGTATAATATGGCTGCTCTATAATATTTCACCACTGAGGGGCAGCCCAGTCCTCCCTCTGTTATTGGGATGTATAATATGGCTGCTCTATAGTATCTCACCAGTAAGGGGCAGCCCAGTCCTCCCTCTGTTATTGGGATGTATAATATGGCTACTCTATAGTATCTCACCACTGAGGGGCAGCCCAGTCCTCCCTCTGTTATTGGGATGTATAATATGGCTGCCCTATAATATCTCACCACTGAGGGGCAGCCCAGTCCTCCCTCTGTTATTGGGATGTATAATATGACTGCTCTATAGTATCTCACCACTGAGGGGCAGCCCAGTCCTCCCTCTGTTATTGGGATGTATAATATGGCTGCCCTATAATAGCTCACCACTGAGGGGCAGCCCAGTACTCCCTCTGTTATTGGGATGTATAATATGGCTGCTCTATAGTATCTCACCACTGAGGGGCAGCCCAGTCCTCCCTCTGTTATTAGGATGTATAATATGGCTGCCCTATAATATCTCACCACTGAGGGGCAGCCCAGTCCTCCTTCTGTTATTGGGATGTATTATATGGCTGCTCTATAGTATCTCACCACTGAGGGGCAGCCCAGTCCTCCTTCTGTTATTGGGATGTATAATATGGCTGCCCTATAATATCTCACCACTGAGGGGCAGCCCAGTCCTCCCTCTGTTATTGCGATGTATAATATGGCTGTTCTGTAGCATCTCACCACTGAGGGGCAGCCCAGTCCTCCTTCTGTTATTGGGATGTATAATATGGCTGCTCTATAGTATCTCACCACTGAGGGGCAGCCCAGTCCTCCTTCTGTTATTGGGATGTATAATATGGCTGCTCTATAGTATCTCACCAGTGAGGGGCAGCCCAGTCCTCCCTCTGTTATTGCGATGTATAATATGGCTGCCCTATAATATCTCACCACTGAGGGGCAGCCCAGTCCTCCCTCTGTTATTGGGATGTATAATATGGATGCCATATCATATCTCACAACTGAGGGGCAGCCCAGTACTCCCTCTGTTATTGGGATGTATAATATGGCTGCCCTATCATATCTCACCACTGAGGGGCAGCCCAGTCCTCCCTCTGTCATTGGGATGTATATTATGGCTACTCTATAGTATCTCACCACTGAGGGGCAGCCCAGTCCTCCTCTGTTATTGGGTTGTATAATATGGCTGCTCTATAGTATCTCACCACTGAGGGGCAGCCCAGTCCTCCCTCTGTTATTAGGATGTATAATATGGCTGCCCTATAATATCTCACCACTGAGGGGCAGGCCAGTCCTCCTCTGTTATTGGGTTGTATAATATGGCTGCTCTATAGTATCTCACCACTGAGGGGCATCCCAGTCCTCCCTCTGTTATTGGGATGTATAATATGGATGCCCTATCATATCTCACCACTGAGGGTCAGCCCCGTCTTCATTCTGTTTTTGGGATGTTTATTATGGCTGCCCTATAATATCTCACCACTGAGGGGCAGCCCAGTCCTCCCTCTGTTATTGGGATGTATAATATGGCTGCCCTATAATATCTCACCACTGAGGGGCAGCCCAGTCCTCCCTCTGTTATTGGGATGTATAATATGACTGCTCTATAGTATCTCACCACTGAGGGGCAGCCCAGTCCTCCCTCTGTTATTGGGATGTATAATATGGCTGCCCTATAATAGCTCACCACTGAGGGGCAGCCCAGTCCTCCCTCTGTTATTGGGATGTATAATATGGCTGCTCTATAGTATCTCACCACTGAGGGGCAGCCCAGTCCTCCCTCTGTTATTAGGATGTATAATATGGCTGCCCTATAATATCTCACCACTGAGGGGCAGCCCAGTCCTCCTTCTGTTATTGGGATGTATTATATGACTGCTCTATAGTATCTCACCACTGAGGGGCAGCCCAGTCCTCCCTCTGTTATTGGGATGTATAATATGGCTGCCCTATAATATCTCACCACTGAGGGGCAGCCCAGTCCTCCCTCTGTTATTGGGATGTATAATATGGATGCCATATCATATCTCACAACTGAGGGGCAGCCCAGTCCTCCCTCTGTTATTGGGATGTATAATATGGCTGCCCTATAATATCTCACCACTGAGATGCAGCCCAGTCCTCTCTCTGTTATTGGGATGTATATTATGGCTGCCCTATAGTATCTCACCACTGAGGAGCAGCGCAGTCCTCCTTCTGTTATTGGGATGTATAATATGGCTGCTCTATAATATCTCACCACTGAGGGGCAGCCCAGTCCTCTCTCTGTTATTGGGATGTATAATATGGCTGCCCTATAGTATCTCACCACTGAGGGGCAGCCCAGTCCTCCCTCTGTTATTGGGATGTATAATATGGCTGCTCTATAGTATCTCACCACTGAGGGGCAGCCCAGTCCTCCTTCTGTTAATGGGATGTATAATATGGCTGCTCTATAATATTTCACCACTGAGGGGCAGCCCAGTCCTCCCTCTGTTATTGGGATGTATAATATGGCTGCCCTATCATATCTCACCACTGAGGGGCAGGCCAGTCCTCCTTCTGTTATTGGGATGTATAATATCGCTGCTCTATAGTATCTCACCACTGAGGGGCAGCCCAGTCCTCCTCTGTTATTGGGTTGTATAATATGGCTGCTCTATAGTATCTCACCACTGAGGGGCATCCCAGTCCTCCCTCTGTTATTGGGATGTATAATATGGCTGCTCTATAGTATATCACCACTGAGGGGCAGCCCAGTCCTCCCTCTGTCATTGGGATGTATATTATGGCTACTCTATAGTATATCACCACTGAGGGACAGCCCAGTCCTCCTCCTGTTAATGGGATGTATAATATGGCTGCTCTATAATATTTCACCACTGAGGGGCAGTCCAGTCCTCCCTCTGTTATTGGGATGTATAATATGGCTGCTCTATCGTACATCACCACTGAGGGGCAGCCCAGTCCTCCCTCTGTTATTGGGATGTATAATATGGCTGCCCTATAATATCTCACCACTGAGGGTCAGCCCCGTCTTCATTCTGTTTTTGGGATGTTTATTATGGCTGCTCTATAGTATCTCACCACTGAGGGGCAGCCCCGTCTTCATTCTGTTTTTGGGATGTTTATTATGGCTGCCCTATAATAACTTACCACTAAGGGGCAGCTTAGTCCCCCCTCTTTTACTGGAATGTATAATATGGCTGCTCTTATAGTATCTCACCACTGAGGGGCAGCCCAGTCCTCCCTCTGTTATTTGGATGTATATTATGGCTGCTCTGTAGTATCTCACCACTGAGGGACAGCTCAGTCTTCCTTCTGTTATTGGGATGTATAATATGGCTGCCCTATAATATCTCACCACTGAGGGTCAGCCCCGTCTTCATTCTGTTTTTGGGATGTTTATTATGGCTGCCCTATAATAACTTACCACTGAGGGGCAGCTTAGTCCCCCCTCTTTTACTGGAATGTATAATATGGCTGCTCTTATAGTATCTCACCACTGAGGGGCAGCCCAGTCCTCCCTCTGTTATTAGGATGTATAATATGGCTGCCCTATAATATCTCACCACTGAGGGGCAGCCCAGTCCTCCTTCTGTTATTGGGATGTATTATATGGCTGCTCTATAGTATCTCACCACTGAGGGGCAGCCCAGTCCTCCTTCTGTTATTGGGATGTATAATATGGCTGCCCTATAATATCTCACCACTGAGGGGCAGCCCAGTCCTCCCTCTGTTATTGCGATGTATAATATGGCTGTTCTGTAGCATCTCACCACTGAGGGGCAGCCCAGTCCTCCCTCTGTTATTGGGATGTATAATATGGATGCCATATCATATCTCACAACTGAGGGGCAGCCCAGTCCTCCCTCTGTTATTGGGATGTATAATATGGCTGCTCTATAGTATCTCACCACTGAGGGGCAGCCCAGTCCTCCTTCTGTTATTGGGATGTATAATATGGCTGCTCTATAGTATCTCACCAGTGAGGGGCAGCCCAGTCCTCCCTCTGTTATTGGGATGTATAATATGGATGCCATATCATATCTCACAACTGAGGGGCAGCCCAGTCCTCCCTCTGTTATTGGGATGTATAATATGGCTGCCCTATCATATCTCACCACTGAGGGGCAGGCCAGTCCTCCTTCTGTTATTGGGATGTATAATATCGCTGCTCTATAGTATCTCACCACTGAGGGGCAGCCCAGTCCTCCCTCTGTCATTGGGATGTATATTATGGCTACTCTATAGTATCTCACCACTGAGGGGCAGCCCAGTCCTCCTCTGTTATTGGGTTGTATAATATGGCTGCTCTATAGTATCTCACCACTGAGGGGCATCCCAGTCCTCCCTCTGTTATTGGGATGTATAATATGGATGCCCTATCATATCTCACCACTGAGGGGCAGGCCAGTCCTCCCTCTGTTATTGGGATGTATAATATGGCTGCTCTATAGTATATCACCACTGAGGGGCAGCCCAGTCCTCCCTCTGTCATTGGGATGTATATTATGGCTACTCTATAGTATATCACCACTGAGGGACAGCCCAGTCCTCCTCCTGTTAATGGGATGTATAATATGGCTGCTCTATAATATTTCACCACTGAGGGGCAGTCCAGTCCTCCCTCTGTTATTGGGATGTATAATATGGCTGCTCTATCGTACATCACCACTGAGGGGCAGCCCAGTCCTCCCTCTGTTATTGGGATGTATAATATGGCTGCCCTATAATATCTCACCACTGAGGGTCAGCCCCGTCTTCATTCTGTTTTTGGGATGTTTATTATGGCTGCTCTATAGTATCTCACCACTGAGGGGCAGCCCCGTCTTCATTCTGTTTTTGGGATGTTTATTATGGCTGCCCTATAATAACTTACCACTAAGGGGCAGCTTAGTCCCCCCTCTTTTACTGGAATGTATAATATGGCTGCTCTTATAGTATCTCACCACTGAGGGGCAGCCCAGTCCTCCCTCTGTTATTTGGATGTATATTATGGCTGCTCTGTAGTATCTCACCACTGAGGGACAGCTCAGTCTTCCTTCTGTTATTGGGATGTATAATATGGCTGCCCTATAATATCTCACCACTGAGGGTCAGCCCCGTCTTCATTCTGTTTTTGGGATGTTTATTATGGCTGCCCTATAATAACTTACCACTGAGGGGCAGCTTAGTCCCCCCTCTTTTACTGGAATGTATAATATGGCTGCTCTTATAGTATCTCACCACTGAGGGGCAGCCCAGTCCTCCCTCTGTTATTTGGATGTATATTATGGCTGCTCTGTAGTATCTCACCACTGAGGGACAGCTCAGTCCTCCTTCTGGTATTGGGATGTATATTATGGAAGCCCTATAATATCTCACCACTGAGGGGCAGCCTAGTCCTCCCTCTGTTATTGGGATTTTGTAATGTGGCTGCCCTTTAGTGTATATATATAATTAGTTCACTGGCACAGGGAGCAGCCGGATCGGCTCTTCACAGTGAAAAGGCCTCTTGAGGTAAAATACCCCCTTTGTGTGGATCTTATGAAGGATTGGGTGGAGTCTCCGCTAGTGGACCCTCCGGTGTCAAGTCTAGCATCCAAAACACTTATTTCATTGCCAGACGGGGCCTTAATTAAAAATCCCATAGACCGACTGAGAACCTTGCTCCCTCTGTTTATGAAACCTCAGGCTCCGCTGTCTCCTCATCTTTTGCCGCGGCATGGGTCGCAAAGGCAGTGGTTTTCTGGGCGGATACCCTTGCCAAATCTATTCATGACAGGGCGGTTCCATCAGAAGCAGCAGATCTCGCCAAGCAAATTTTCATGGCTGGGGACTATCTGATGCACACATCCCTATATGCAGCGAATTGCGTTGCACTTGCAGTTTTAAACGCCATTACTATCAAAATAGCTCTGTGGCTTAGAGTGGTGAGCATAATCTGCTTCTAAAAAGTCCTTAATTTCTCTGCCTTACCAGAGGGGGTGACTGGAGAAAGGTTGGACCAGCTTAGCTCTGACGCTACAGGAGGGAAAAGCAAATTTTTCCCGCAGCAAAAGGTTAGACAGCCTTTTCAGCGTCAGCAACAGTTTTGTGTCCGGTCCATTCGCAGCAACCCGTTTTGGTCTACCTCCACAGCCTTGTCAGGATCGGGGCACTCACCGCGTAGAGACAGAGGTTCCTCGGTCTCATTTAGACCCAACCAGTCTTGGAAGGGTCAGCCTAAGCAATCCAGATTTAAGGGAACCAAGTCCCATAGATTGTCCACACATTAACTCGCGGGCTTTTCCAGTCGTCACCACCAAAGTAGGCGGCCGTCTGCTTCTGTTTCGTAATGTCTGGCTTTCCGTTGTTCACGACGAATGGGTCAGAGACCTGGTGCCTTCCGGATACAAAATAGAATATTCAGTTAGTCCTCTGGCACGGTTTTTCCCCTCTCGTCTCCCAAAACCAGAGGCTCGGGCGCGAGCCCGTTACTGTGCCATCGATTCTCTGCGTCAAAATGGGGCCATTATCCCAGTTCCAGAAAATGAGAGGTTCAAGGGGTTGTATTCGAACCTTTTTGTCGTTCTAAAGAAGGATGGAGCAGTGCAGCCCATTCTGGATCTAAAACTGCTACACAAGTTTGTCAGGGTCCGACACTTCTAGATGGAATCCCTCCGTTCGGTCATTACCTCGATGGAAAAAGGGGAGTTCCTGGAATCCATCGACATCAGGGATGCTTATCTCCACATTCCAATTTTTCCACCGCATCAGAAGTTCCTGCGTTTTGCCATTCGTAGGGACCATTTCCAATTCACGGTCTTGCCCATCGACCTCGCCACCGCACCCAGTATATTTACAAAAGTTATGGCGACCGACATATCCATTCTGCACTCCCAGGGAGTGGTCGTTTTGCCATATTTGGACGACCACCTCATCAAGGGACCATCTTTCCAAGCCTACGCAAAGTGCGTGCGCATTACCTTGGATACCCTTTATCGCCTGAGCTGGCTGATAAACTTGAACAAGTCCTCTCCCATTCCAGCTCAGCGTATCTCCTTTCTAGGGATGATCCTGGATACTTCCCAGGGGTTGGTGATTCTCCCTCAAAACAAGGTCTTAGCCCTTCAACAGGGAAACCAGGTGCTTTGTCGTTCATTTCCTCATTCCATTCGCTTCGATATGAGGGTACTGGAAAAAATGGTAGCAGCAATGGAAGCTGTTCCCTTTGCACAACTACACCTCCGCCCCTTACAACAGGCGCTTCTGGAAATTTGGGACAGGGGTCCAGTGTCTCTTGACCTGCCATGTCATCTGTCTCCGCAGGCCAGGCAAGCGATCAGCTGGTGGACGGTGAAATCGTTGTTCAACCTGAGAGTCTTTTCTCCCGGTCCAATGGCTGGTGGTAACTACCGACACCAGTCTCCTCTGCTGGGGAGCGATCTTTCAACATCACACTGCTCAGGGGCGCTGGGCGAATCGGGAGTCGAGGCTCCAGATAAACGTCCTGGAGAAACGAGGGATAAGGCTCGCCCTGAGGCATTTCCATCCTCTTCTGGCGGGTCACCCCATTCGGATTCAATCAGACAATGCCACAGCGGTGACGTTTATCAGTCATCAAGGGGGTACCCGCAGCAGAGCTGCAATGCTTAGGGTTACCCATATTCTCCGTTGGGTCGATAGGAACTACTCAGTAATTTCAGCAGTGCATATGTCAGGTGTGGAAAACTGGGCGGCAGAATTTCTCAGCCGTCAGGGTCTCGCCTCAGGACAGTTGGAACCTCATCCGGAGGTTTTCCAACAGATCTGTGTTCGTTGGTGGACTCTGGATGTGGATCTGATGGCTTCCAGGTTGAACGCCAAGGTACACAACTTCATAACTCGGGATCCAAAGTCCCTCGGGGTGGATGCACTTGTCACTTTGTGGCATCAGTAACATCTTCCGTATGCATTTCCTCCACTTCCTTTACTTCCAAGGGTCATCAGGAACATCAAGACTGAGGGGGTTCCACTAATCCTAGTCGCCCCAGATTGGCCACGCCACACGTGGTAGGCTGAGTTAGTGCAGCTCGTCGCTGACGTTCCCTGTTGTCTGCCAGATCGGCCAGATCTGCACTGCCAAGGTCCGATTTGCCATCAGAACACAGGGGCCCTGCGTTTAACGGCTTGGCTGTTGAAGCCTGTGTTCTATCTCAAGTTGGGTTCTCTCAAAAAGTGGTTTCCACCATGATTAGTGCTCGGAAATTGGCATTCGTTCACATCTATCTCCGCACCTGGAAAGCCTTTTTCACATGGTGCAGAGACGGTGGACGTCGTCCTCTCATTTTCTCTGTTCATTCCATTCTGGAATTTCTCTAGACCGGCTTGGATTCAGTTTCGGCCTTATCCATTTTGTTCCAGCACAGGATTGCTTCAAATTTGCAAGTGAGGACTTTCATTCAGGGGGTGTCCCATGTGATACCTCCCTATAGAATGCCGTTAGAGGCCTAGGATCTTTACTTGGCCTTGGGTGCGTTTCAGGAGATGCCTTTCGAACCATTGCAGGACATCTCATTGACCGTTCTGTCTTGCAAAGTCACCTTTCTTGTAGCAGTAACATCTATCAGACGAGTCTCGAAGCTAGCCGCCCTGTCCTGTCAAGCGCCTTTACTAATTTTTCACCAGGACAAGGTGGTTCTCAGACCGTCTCCGTCTTTTTTGCCCAAGGTGGTTTCGTCTTTCCACCTTAACGAGGACATTGTTCTTCCCTCTTTTTGTCCAGCGCCAATACATCGGGTTGAAAGAGACCTTCACACCCTGGATGTATTGAGGGCTCTCAGGAGGTAGGTTTCGAGGACAGCACCCTTCCTTATGTCGGCGCCCTATTTGTGCTTCCTGAGAGTCACAGGATGGGTTTAGCAGCTTCGAAGGCCACAATAGCCAGATGGATTTGTTCGGCTTATTCCGGAGTCCTACCGTGTCAGAGGCAAGTCTATCCTGGCGGGGATTAAGGCACACTCGGTCGGTGGGCGCTTTTTGGGCCATTCAGCATCAGGCTTCGGCAGAACAGGTCTGCTAGGCTGCAACTTGGTCCAGCCTGCACACATTCTGGAAGCACTATAATATTCATACTCAGACTTCTGCAGATGCGGCACTTGGCAGACGTATTCTGCTAGTGGCTGTAGCGCATCTTTAGTCTGTTGGTACATGGGGTTCCATTGGTTATGTTCTTCCCCACCCAGGGGCTGCTTTGGAACTTGCCATGGTTCTTTGTCCCCCAATGAGGTGAAGGAGAAATAGGGATTTTTGTGTACTCACCGTAAAATCCTTTTCTCTGAGCCATTCATTGCGGGACACAGTACCCACCCTGTTAGCCCTTTTGGCTTGGTTTTGTTTTTTCCCTAGTTTGATGTGTTGTACTCTATGATGTTATTGATCTCCTACTGCTTTTGCACTGAACTCGTTCACTTGGGAGCCAGCATGAGGGTGTATATTGCAGGGGAGGAGCTAACTCTTTTTGTCTCAACATAGTGGAGGCCTACTCGCCACAGCAGCATAACACAAATGGTTCTGTGTCCCCCAATGAGTGACTCGGAGAAAAGGATTTCACGGTGAGTACTCTATACACCCTGAAGATTTGGGGTTGATGGCCCCAAACCGGGCTAAGCGGGACCCCCCCCAAATTAACCCTACTTAAACATTACGGTGCAAAGATAAAATCACCTTGGGCAAAAAAGTCGGAGACGATCTAAGAACTATTTTGTCCTGGTGAAAATTTAGTAAGGACGCTCGACAGGACAGGGCGGCTAGCTTCGAGATTAGTCTGATAGATGTCACTGCTACAAGAAAGGCGACTTTCCAAGACAGAATGGTCAACGAGATGTCCTGCAATAGTTCGAAAGGTGTCTCCTGAAGAGCTCCCAAGACCAACTTAAGATCCCAGGCCTCTAACGGCATTCTATAGGGGGGTATCACATGGGAGAGCCCCTGAAAGTCCTTACTTACAAATTTGAAGCAATTCTGAGCTGGAACAAAACTGATAAGGCCGAAATCTGGCCTTTAAGGGTACGGATTTCCAAACCTGAATCCAAGCTGGTCTGGAGAAATTCCAGAATGGAGGGAACAGAGAAGAGGAGAGGAGTATGTCCACGGTCCCTGCACCATGTGAAAAAGGTTTTCCAGGTGCGGTGATAGATGCGAGCAGATGCCGGGTTCCAAGCACTAATCATGGTGAAAACCACTTGTTGAGAGAACCCAGATTGAGTTAGAACCCAGGCTTCAACAGCCAAGCTGTTAAACACAGGGCCCCTGAGTTCTGGTGGCAAATCAGACCTTGGCAGTGCAGACCTGGCCGATCTGGCAGATACCAGGGAACGTCGGCGACGAGCTGCACTAACGCTGCATGCCACGCGTGGCATGGCCAATCTCGGGCGACTAGGATTAGTGGAACCCCCTCAGTTTTGATCTTCCTGATGACCCCGGAAGTAAAGGAAGCAGAGGAAACGCGTACGGAAGATGGAACTGATTCCACAGAGTGACAAGTGCATCCACCCCGATGGCCTTTGGATCTCGAGACCGAGCTATGAAGTTGTGTACCTTGGCGTTCGACCTGGAAGCCGTCAGATCCACATTTGAACTCCCCCAATGAACACAACTGTTGTAAGACCTCCAGATGAAATTCCCACTCTTTTGAGGCGAGACCCTAACGGCTGAGAAGATCTGCCGCCCAGTTTACCACACCTGGGATATGCACTGCTAAATTTACCGAGTGGTTCCTCTCGGCCCAATGGAGAATGTGGATAACTTTGTGTATTCCCGCCCTCCTGCGGGTACCCCCTTGATGACTGATGTATGCCACTGCTGTGGCATTGTCTGGTTGAATCCAAATGGGGTAACCCAGCAGAAGAGGCTGTAAACGCCTCAAGGCTAGCCTGAAA
Source organism: Ranitomeya imitator (assembly GCF_032444005.1). NCBI lineage: Eukaryota > Metazoa > Chordata > Amphibia > Anura > Dendrobatidae > Ranitomeya > Ranitomeya imitator. The sequence continues at coordinate 158,049,301 of NC_091290.1, forward strand.
GCTCAGATCTCCAGGACGTTTATCGGAAGCCTCGTCTCCCGATTCGCTTAGCGCCCCTGAGCAGAGGAGTCTGGCGTCTGTAGTTACCACTAGCCATTGGACCAAGAGAAAAGACTTTCCCTGGTTTAGCGACGTTTTCACAGTCCATCAGCTGATCGCTTGCCTGACCTGCGAAGACAGATGACATGGCCGGTCGAGAGACAACGGACTCCTTTCCCAATTTTCCAGAAGCACCTGTTGCAAGAGGCGGAGGTGTAGTTGAGCGAAGTGAACAGCTTCTAGTGCTGCTACCATTTTTCCCAGCACCCTCATGATGAAGCAAATGGAATGAGGGATGGACGACAAAGCGCCCGGGTTCCCTGTTGAAGGGCTAAGATCTTGTTTCGAGGGAGAATCACCAACCCCTGGGAAGTATCCAGGATCTTCCCTAGAAAGGAGATCTGCTGAGCTGGAATGGGAGAGGACTTGTTCAAGTTTATCAGCCAGCCCAGGCAAGAGAGTATCCAAAGTAATGTACATGCACTTGTGCACGCAGGCTTGGAAAGACAGTCCCTTGATGAGACTGTCATCCATGACCCCGTCTTGACGCAGAGAATCGATGGCACAGTAAAGAGCTCATGCTCAAGCCTCTGATTTTGGCAGATGAGAGGGGAAAAACCGTGCCAGAAGACGAACGGAAAATTATTATTTTTAAATGAGACCCGGGAACCTCTGACTCTACGTGGCGAGCGCCCCGATCTTTACGAGGCTGTGGAGGTAGACCAAAACGGGTTGCTGCGAAAGGACCAGAAACGAAACTGTTGCTGATGCTGAAGAGGCCGTCTAACCTTTTCCTGCTAGAGAAATTTTACTTTTCCCTTCCGTGGCGTCGGATATAAGCTAGTCCAGCTTTTCTCCCAACAGTCTGGTAATGCAGATAGATTAGGGTCTTTTTAGAAGCGGACTTTATAGAAGTGTCTAAGCCGCATCGCTTTTCTGATGGCAATAGCGTTTGAAGCTGCAAGTGCAGCGCGATTTGCTGCATCTAGGGATGCGTGCATCAGACTGTCCCTGGCCATGGCAATTTGCTTGGTGAGATCCGCTGCCTCTGGTGGAAGCGCCCTGTCCTGAATAGATTTGGCAAGGGTATCTGTCCAGAAAACCATTGCCTTTGCGACCCATGCTGCAGCAGAAGATGGGGAGAGAGCGGAGCCTGAGGCTTCATAAACAGAGGGAGCAAGGTTATCTATCTGTCGGTCTGTGGGTTTTTTAATGGAAGCCCCGTTGTTGCAGGCTAAGGTTATGTGCACACGTTGCGGTTTTAGATGCGATAAACAGAATTGCATCAAATTCGCAGTGTAGTGCACAAGCAATGTTAATCATTGTGACATTGACATTTGGTGTGGAATAAAAGCACGGAAATGCAACTTTTTTTTCCGCAGCATGTCAATTCTTTTTGCGGATCTCAGGTATTATATAGGGCTATAAACAAATTACACAGGCACTTCTCACCAAGGGAGAATAATATAGAAAATACCCAGAAGCAGCTGGTGATCTTAACAGGCTCGGTGTATACTTGTTGATTGCATACTGCCAAGCTATGTAAATATACAATAATCACGGCGCTAAACTGAGGTTTAAAGAGGTAAAATGAGAGCAGAAAAGATATAGGGGAGCAGCTGCCTTACCCCACACAATTATCAATAACATTATTGTACTTATTTTTGATAGTAACTGTGCTAACGAGATTAGTAAAATATGGGCACTGGTGGTCGACTGGCAAATAGCGCTGCTAAAGTGCTGCAATAAAATGAGATAATATTATTGACTACTGGGTAACATACATGAGTATCATTGAATGTAGCTAAATTGTACTTACTACTACCAGCATTGGTGATACAGCTTGTATGCAGAAGCCCCGTACTGAGTAGGGCATAGTGATCAGCTGGTAGGTGAAGTTATGTTCAGATTGTAGTTTGCCCACAATGCCAAGAATTCCAAGAATATTGCTCAGGGTTAGGGTTCTTGGGATGTATAACATGGCTGCTCTATAGTACCTCACCACTGAGGGGCAGCCCAGTCCTCCTTCTGGTATTGGGATGTATATTATGGAAACCCTATAATATCTCACCACTGAGGGGCAGCCCAGTCCTCCTTCTGGTATTGGGATGTATATTATGGAAACCCTATAATATCTCACCACTGAGGGGCAGCCCAGTCCTCCCTCTGTTATTGGGATGTATAATATGGCTGCTCTATAGTATCTCACCACTGAGGGGCAGCCCAGTCCTCCCTCTGTTATTAGGATGTATAATATGGCTGCCCTATAATATCTCACCACTGAGGGGCAGCCCAGTCCTCCTTCTGTTATTGGGATGTATTATATGGCTGCTCTATAGTATCTCACCACTGAGGGGTAGCCCAGTCCTCCTTCTGTTATTGGGATGTATAATATGGCTGCCCTATAATATCTCACCACTGCGGGGCAGCCCAGTCCTCCCTCTGTTATTGCGATGTATAATATGGCTGTTCTGTAGCATCTCACCACTGAGGGGCAGCCCAGTCCTCCTTCTGTTATTGGGATGTATAATATGGCTGCTCTATAGTATCTCACCAGTGAGGGGCAGCCCAGTCCTCCCTCTGTTATTGGGATGTATAATATGGCTGCCCTATAATATCTCACCACTGAGGGGCAGCCCAGTCCTCCCTCTGTTATTGGGATGTATAATATGGATGCCATATCATATCTCACAACTGAGGGGCAGCCCAGTCCTCCCTCTGTTATTGGGATGTATAATATGGCTGCCCTATCATATCTCACCACTGAGGGGCAGGCCAGTCCTCCTTCTGTTATTGGGATGTATAATATCGCTGCTCTATAGTATCTCACCACTGAGGGGCAGCCCAGTCCTCCCTCTGTCATTGGGATGTATATTATGGCTACTCTATAGTATCTCACCACTGAGGGGCAGCCCAGTCCTCCTCTGTTATTGGGTTGTATAATATGGCTGCTCTATAGTATCTCACCACTGAGGGGCAGCCCAGTCCTCTCTCTGTTATTGGGATGTATAATATGGATGCCCTATCATATCTCACCACTGAGGGGCAGGCCAGTCCTCCCTCTGTTATTGGGATGTATAATATGGCTGCCCTATAGTATCTCACCACTGAGGGGCAGCCCAGTCCTCCCTCTGTTATTGGGATGTATAATATGGCTGCCCTATAATATCTCACCACTGAGGGGCAGCCCAGTCCTCCCTCTGTTATTGGGATGTATAATATGGCTGCTCTATAGTATCTCACCAGTAAGGGGCAGCCCAGTCCTCCCTCTGTTATTGGGATGTATAATATGGCTACTCTATAGTATCTCACCACTGAGGGGCAGCCCAGTCCTCCCTCTGTTATTGGGATGTATAATATGGCTGCCCTATAATATCTCACCACTGAGGGGCAGCCCAGTCCTCCCTCTGTTATTGGGATGTATAATATGACTGCTCTATAGTATCTCACCACTGAGGGGCAGCCCAGTCCTCCCTCTGTTATTGGGATGTATAATATGGCTGCCCTATAATAGCTCACCACTGAGGGGCAACCCAGTCCTCCCTCTGTTATTGGGATGTATAATATGGCTGCTCTATAGTATCTCACCACTGAGGGGCAGCCCAGTCCTCCCTCTGTTATTAGGATGTATAATATGGCTGCCCTATAATATCTCACCACTGAGGGGCAGCCCAGTCCTCCTTCTGTTATTGGGATGTATTATATGGCTGCTCTATAGTATCTCACCACTGAGGGGCAGCCCAGTCCTCCTTCTGTTATTGGGATGTATAATATGGCTGCCCTATAATATCTCACCACTGAGGGGCAGCCCAGTCCTCCCTCTGTTATTGCGATGTATAATATGGCTGTTCTGTAGCATCTCACCACTGAGGGGCAGCCCAGTCCTCCTTCTGTTATTGGGATGTATAATATGGCTGCTCTATAGTATCTCACCAGTGAGGGGCAGCCCAGTCCTCCCTCTGTTATTGGGATGTATAATATGGCTGCCCTATAATATCTCACCACTGAGGGGCAGCCCAGTCCTCCCTCTGTTATTGGGATGTATAATATGGATGCCATATCATATCTCACAACTGAGGGGCAGCCCAGTCCTCCCTCTGTTATTGGGATGTATAATATGGCTGCCCTATAATATCTCACCACTGAGATGCAGCCCAGTCCTCTCTCTGTTATTGGGATGTATATTATGGCTGCCCTATAGTATCTCACCACTGAGGAGCAGCGCAGTCCTCCTTCTGTTATTGGGATGTATAATATGGCTGCTCTATAATATTTCACCACTGAGGGTCAGCCCAGTCCTCCCTCTGTTATTGGGATGTATAATATGGCTGCTCTATAGTATCTCACCACTGAGGGGCAGCCCAGTCCTCCCTCTGTTATTGGGATGTATATTATGGCTGCTCTATAATATTTCACCACTGAGGGGCAGCCCAGTCCTCCCTCTGTTATTGGGATGTATAATATGGCTGCTCTATAGTATATCACCACTGAGGGGCAGCCCAGTCCTCCCTCTGTCATTGGGATGTATATTATGGCTGCTCTATAGTATCTCACCACTGAGGGGCAGCCCAGTCCTCCTTCTGTTAATGGGATGTATAATATGGCTGCTCTATAATATTTCACCACTGAGGGGCAGCCCAGTCCTCCCTCTGTTATTGGGATGTATAATATGGCTGCTCTATAGTATCTCACCACTGAGGGACAGCCCAGTCCTCCTTCTGTTAATGGGATGTATAATATGGCTGCTCTATAGTATCTCACCACTGAGGGGCAGCCCAGTCCTCCCTCTGTCATTGGGATGTATATTATGGCTACTCTATAGTATCTCACCACTGAGGGACAGCCCAGTCCTCCTTCTGTTAATGAGATGTATAATATGGCTGCTCTATAATATTTCACCACTGAGGGGCAGCCCAGTCCTCCCTCTGTTATTGGGATGTATAATATGGCTGCTCTATAATATTTCACCACTGAGGGTCAGCCCAGTCCTCCCTCTATTATTGGGATGTATAATATGGCTGCTCTATAGTATCTCACCACTGAGGGGCAGCCCAGTCCTCCCTCTGTTATTGGGATGTATAATATGGCTGCTCTATAGTATCTCACCACTGAGGAGCAGCCCAGTCCTCCCTCTGTTATTGGGATGTATAATATGGATGCCATATCATATCTCACAACTGAGGGGCAGCCCAGTCCTCCCTCTGTTATTGGGATGTATAATATGGCTGCCCTATCATATCTCACCACTGAGGGGCAGGCCAGTCCTCCTTCTGTTATTGGGATGTATAATATCGCTGCTCTATAGTATCTCACCACTGAGGGGCAGCCCAGTCCTCCCTCTGTTATTGGGATGTATATTATGGCTACTCTATAATACCTCACCACTGAGGGGCAGCCCAGTCCTCCTCTGTTATTGGGTTGTATAATATGGCTGCTCTATAGTATCTCACCACTGAGGGGCATCCCAGTCCTCCCTCTGTTATTGGGATGTATAATATGGATGCCCTATCATATCTCACCACTGAGGGGCAGGCCAGTCCTCCCTCTGTAATTGGGATGTATAATATGGCTGCTCTATAGTATATCACCACTGAGGGGCAGCCCAGTCCTCCCTCTGTCATTGGGATGTATATTATGGCTACTCTATAGTATATCACCACTGAGGGACAGCCCAGTCCTCCTCCTGTTAATGGGATGTATAATATGGCTGCTCTATAATATTTCACCAATGAGGGGCAGTCCAGTCCTCCCTCTGTTATTGGGATGTATAATATGGCTGCCCTATAATATCTCACCACTGAGGGTCAGCCCCGTCTTCATTCTGTTTTTGGGATGTTTATTATGGCTGCTCTATAGTATCTCACCACTGAGGGGCAGCCCCGTCTTCATTCTGTTTTTGGGATGTTTATTATGGCTGCCCTATAATAACTTACCACTAAGGGGCAGCTTAGTCCCCCCTCTTTTACTGGAATGTATAATATGGCTGCTCTTATAGTATCTCACCACTGAGGGGCAGCCCAGTCCTCCCTCTGTTATTTGGATGTATATTATGGCTGCTCTGTAGTATCTCACCACTGAGGGACAGCTCAGTCTTCCTTCTGTTATTGGGATGTATAATATGGCTGCCCTATAATATCTCACCACTGAGGGTCAGCCCCGTCTTCATTCTGTTTTTGGGATGTTTATTATGGCTGCCCTATAATAACTTACCACTGAGGGGCAGCTTAGTCCCCCCTCTTTTACTGGAATGTATAATATGGCTGCTCTTATAGTATCTCACCACTGAGGGGCAGCCCAATCCTCCCTCTGTTATTAGGATGTATAATATGGCTGCCCTATAATATCTCACCACTGAGGGGCAGCCCAGTCCTCCTTCTGTTATTGGGATGTATTATATGGCTGCTCTATAGTATCTCACCACTGAGGGGCAGCCCAGTCCTCCTTCTGTTATTGGGATGTATAATATGGCTGCCCTATAATATCTCACCACTGAGGGGCAGCCCAGTCCTCCCTCTGTTATTGCGATGTATAATATGGCTGTTCTGTAGCATCTCACCACTGAGGGGCAGCCCAGTCCTCCCTCTGTTATTGGGATGTATAATATGGATGCCATATCATATCTCACAACTGAGGGGCAGCCCAGTCCTCCCTCTGTTATTGGGATGTATAATATGGCTGCCCTATCATATCTCACCACTGAGGGGCAGCCCAGTCCTCCCTCTGTTATTGGGATGTATAATATGACTGCTCTATAGTATCTCACCACTGAGGGGCAGCCCAGTCCTCCCTCTGTTATTAGGATGTATAATATGGCTGCCCTATAATATCTCACCACTGAGGGGCAGCCCAGTCCTCCCTCTGTTATTGGGATGTATAATATGGATGCCATATCATATCTCACAACTGAGGGGCAGCCCAGTCCTCCCTCTGTTATTGGGATGTATAATATGGCTGCCCTATAATATCTCACCACTGAGGGGCAGCCCAGTCCTCCCTCTGTTATTAGGATGTATAATATGGCTGCCCTATAATATCTCACCACTGAGGGGCAGCCCAGTCCTCCCTCTGTTATTGGGATGTATAATATGGATGCCATATCATATCTCACAACTGAGGGGCAGCCCAGTCCTCCCTCTGTTATTGGGATGTATAATATGGCTGCCCTATAATATCTCACCACTGAGGGGCAGCCCAGTCCTCCCTCTGTTATTGGGATGTATAATATGACTGCTCTATAGTATCTCACCACTGAGGGGCAGCCCAGTCCTCCCTCTGTTATTAGGATGTATAATATGGCTGCCCTATAATATCTCACCACTGAGGGGCAGCCCAGTCCTCCTTCTGTTATTGGGATGTATTATATGGCTGCTCTATAGTATCTCACCACTGAGGGGCAGCCCAGTCCTCCTTCTGTTATTGGGATGTATAATATGGCTGCCCTATAATATCTCACCACTGAGGGGCAGCCCAGTCCTCCCTCTGTTATTGCGATGTATAATATGGCTGTTCTGTAGCATCTCACCACTGAGGGGCAGCCCAGTCCTCCCTCTGTTATTGGGATGTATAATATGGATGCCATATCATATCTCACAACTGAGGGGCAGCCCAGTCCTCCCTCTGTTATTGGGATGTATAATATGGCTGCTCTATAGTATCTCACCACTGAGGGGCAGCCCAGTCCTCCTTCTGTTATTGGGATGTATAATATGGCTGCTCTATAGTATCTCACCAGTGAGGGGCAGCCCAGTCCTCCCTCTGTTATTGGGATGTATAATATGGCTGCCCTATAATATCTCACCACTGAGGGGCAGCCCAGTCCTCCCTCTGTTATTGGGATGTATAATATGGATGCCATATCATATCTCACAACTGAGGGGCAGCCCAGTCCTCCCTCTGTTATTGGGATGTATAATATGGCTGCCCTATCATATCTCACCACTGAGGGGCAGGCCAGTCCTCCTTCTGTTATTGGGATGTATAATATCGCTGCTCTATAGTATCTCACCACTGAGGGGCAGCCCAGTCCTCCCTCTGTCATTGGGATGTATATTATGGCTACTCTATAGTATCTCACCACTGAGGGGCAGCCCAGTCCTCCTCTGTTATTGGGTTGTATAATATGGCTGCTCTATAGTATCTCACCACTGAGGGGCATCCCAGTCCTCCCTCTGTTATTGGGATGTATAATATGGATGCCCTATCATATCTCACCACTGAGGGGCAGGCCAGTCCTCCCTCTGTTATTGGGATGTATAATATGGCTGCTCTATAGTATATCACCACTGAGGGGCAGCCCAGTCCTCCCTCTGTCATTGGGATGTATATTATGGCTACTCTATAGTATATCACCACTGAGGGACAGCCCAGTCCTCCTCCTGTTAATGGGATGTATAATATGGCTGCTCTATAATATTTCACCACTGAGGGGCAGTCCAGTCCTCCCTCTGTTATTGGGATGTATAATATGGCTGCTCTATCGTACATCACCACTGAGGGGCAGCCCAGTCCTCCCTCTGTTATTGGGATGTATAATATGGCTGCCCTATAATATCTCACCACTGAGGGTCAGCCCCGTCTTCATTCTGTTTTTGGGATGTTTATTATGGCTGCTCTATAGTATCTCACCACTGAGGGGCAGCCCCGTCTTCATTCTGTTTTTGGGATGTTTATTATGGCTGCCCTATAATAACTTACCACTAAGGGGCAGCTTAGTCCCCCCTCTTTTACTGGAATGTATAATATGGCTGCTCTTATAGTATCTCACCACTGAGGGGCAGCCCAGTCCTCCCTCTGTTATTTGGATGTATATTATGGCTGCTCTGTAGTATCTCACCACTGAGGGACAGCTCAGTCTTCCTTCTGTTATTGGGATGTATAATATGGCTGCCCTATAATATCTCACCACTGAGGGTCAGCCCCGTCTTCATTCTGTTTTTGGGATGTTTATTATGGCTGCCCTATAATAACTTACCACTGAGGGGCAGCTTAGTCCCCCCTCTTTTACTGGAATGTATAATATGGCTGCTCTTATAGTATCTCACCACTGAGGGGCAACCCAGTCCTCCCTCTGTTATTTGGATGTATATTATGGCTGCTCTGTAGTATCTCACCACTGAGGGACAGCTCAGTCCTCCTTCTGGTATTGGGATGTATATTATGGAAGCCCTATAATATCTCACCACTGAGGGGCAGCCTAGTCCTCCCTCTGTTATTGGGATTTTGTAATGTGGCTGCCCTTTAGTGTATATATATAATTAGTTCACTGGCACAGGGAGCAGCCGGAACCGGCTATTCACAGTGAAAAGGCCTCTTGAGGTAAAATACCCCCTTTGTGTGGATCTTATGAAGGATTGGGCGGAGTCTCCGCTAGTGGACCCTCCGGTGTCAAGTCTAGCATCCAAAACACTTATTTCATTGCCAGACGGGGCCTTAATTAAAAATCCCATAGACCGACTGAGAACCTTGCTCCCTCTGTTTATGAAACCTCAGGCTCCGCTGTCTCCTCATCTTTTGCCGCGGCATGGGTCGCAAAGGCAGTGGTTTTCTGGGCGGATACCCTTGCCAAATCTATTCATGACAGGGCGGTTCCATCAGAAGCAGCAGATCTCGCCAAGCAAATTTTCATGGCTGGGGACTATCTGATGCACACATCCCTATATGCAGCGAATTGCGTTGCACTTGCAGTTTTAAACGCCATTACTATCAAAATAGCTCTGTGGCTTAGAGTGGTGAGCATAATCTGCTTCTAAAAAGTCCTTAATTTCTCTGCCTTACCAGAGGGGGTGACTGGAGAAAGGTTGGACCAGCTTAGCTCTGACGCTACAGGAGGGAAAAGCAAATTTTTCCCACAGCAAAAGGTTAGACAGCCTTTTCAGCGTCAGCAACAGTTTTGTGTCCGGTCCATTCGCAGCAACCCGTTTTGGTCTACCTCCACAGCCTTGTCAGGATCGGGGCACTCACCGCGTAGAGACAGAGGTTCCTCGGTCTCATTTAGACCCAACCAGTCTTGGAAGGGTCAGCCTAAGCAATCCAGATTTAAGGGAACCAAGTCCCATAGATTGTCCACACATTAACTCGCGGGCTTTTCCAGTCGTCACCACCAAAGTAGGCGGCCGTCTGCTTCTGTTTCGTAATGTCTGGCTTTCCGTTGTTCACGACGAATGGGTCAGAGACCTGGTGCCTTCCGGATACAAAATAGAATATTCAGTTAGTCCTCTGGCACGGTTTTTCCCCTCTCGTCTCCCAAAACCAGAGGCTCGGGCGCGAGCCCGTTACTGTGCCATCGATTCTCTGCGTCAAAATGGGGCCATTATCCCAGTTCCAGAAAATGAGAGGTTCAAGGGGTTGTATTCGAACCTTTTTGTCGTTCTAAAGAAGGATGGAGCAGTGCAGCCCATTCTGGATCTAAAACTGCTACACAAGTTTGTCAGGGTCCGACACTTCTAGATGGAATCCCTCCGTTCGGTCATTACCTCGATGGAAAAAGGGGAGTTCCTGGAATCCATCGACATCAGGGATGCTTATCTCCACATTCCAATTTTTCCACCGCATCAGAAGTTCCTGCGTTTTGCCATTCGTAGGGACCATTTCCAATTCACGGTCTTGCCCATCGACCTCGCCACCGCACCCAGTATATTTACAAAAGTTATGGCGACCGACATATCCATTCTGCACTCCCAGGGAGTGGTCGTTTTGCCATATTTGGACGACCACCTCATCAAGGGACCATCTTTCCAAGCCTACGCAAAGTGCGTGCGCATTACCTTGGATACCCTTTATCGCCTGAGCTGGCTGATAAACTTGAACAAGTCCTCTCCCATTCCAGCTCAGCGTATCTCCTTTCTAGGGATGATCCTGGATACTTCCCAGGGGTTGGTGATTCTCCCTCAAAACAAGGTCTTAGCCCTTCAACAGGGAAACCAGGTGCTTTGTCGTTCATTTCCTCATTCCATTCGCTTTGATATGAGGGTACTGGAAAAAATGGTAGCAGCAATGGAAGCTGTTCCCTTTGCACAACTACACCTCCGCCCCTTACAACAGGCGCTTCTGGAAATTTGGGGCAGGAGTCAAGTGTCTCTTGACCTGCCATGTCATCTGTCTCCGCAGGCCAGGCAAGCGATCAGCTGGTGGACGGTGAAATCGTTGTTCAACCTGAGAGTCTTTTCTCCCGGTCCAATGGCTGGTGGTAACTACCGACACCAGTCTCCTCTGCTGGGGAGCGATCTTTCAACATCACACTGCTCAGGGGCGCTGGGCGAATCGGGAGTCGAGGCTCCAGATAAACGTCCTGGAGAAACGAGGGATAAGGCTCGCCCTGAGGCATTTCCATCCTCTTCTGGCGGGTCACCCCATTCGGATTCAATCAGACAATGCCACAGCGGTGACGTATATCAGTCATCAAGGGGGTACCCGCAGCAGAGCTGCAATGCTTAGGGTTACCCATATTCTCCGTTGGGTCGATAGGAACTACTCAGTAATTTCAGCAGTGCATATGTCAGGTGTGGAAAACTGGGCGGCAGAATTTCTCAGCCGTCAGGGTCTCGCCTCAGGACAGTTGGAACCTCATCCGGAGGTTTTCCAACAGATCTGTGTTCGTTGGTGGACTCTGGATGTGGATCTGATGGCTTCCAGGTTGAACGCCAAGGTACACAACTTCATAACTCGGGATCCAAAGGCCCTCGGGGTGGATGCACTTGTCACTTTGTGGCATCAGTAACATCTTCCGTATGCATTTCCTCCACTTCCTTTACTTCCAAGGGTCATCAGGAACAACAAGACTGAGGGGCTTCCACTAATCCTAGTCGCCCCAGATTGGCCACGCCACACGTGGTAGGCTGAGTTAGTGCAGCTCGTCGCTGACGTTCCCTGTTGTCTGCCAGATCGGCCAGATCTGCACTGCCAAGGTCCGATTTGCCATCAGAACACAGGGGCCCTGCGTTTAACGGCTTGGCTGTTGAAGCCTGTGTTCTATCTCAAGTTGGGTTCTCTCAAAAAGTGGTTTCCACCATGATTAGTGCTCGGAAATTGGCATTCGTTCACATCTATCTCCGCACCTGGAAAGCCTTTTTCACATGGTGCAGAGACGGTGGACGTCGTCCTCTCATTTTCTCTGTTCATTCCATTCTGGAATTTCTCTAGACCGGCTTGGATTCAGTTTCGGCCTTATCCATTTTGTTCCAGCACAGGATTGCTTCAAATTTGCAAGTGAGGACTTTCATTCAGGGGGTGTCCCATGTGATACCTCCCTATAGAATGCCGTTAGAGGCCTAGGATCTTTACTTGGCCTTGGGTGCGTTTCAGGAGATGCCTTTCGAACCATTGCAGGACATCTCATTGACCGTTCTGTCTTGCAAAGTCACCTTTCTTGTAGCAGTAACATCTATCAGACGAGTCTCGAAGCTAGCCGCCCTGTCCTGTCAAGCGCCTTTACTAATTTTTCACCAGGACAAGGTGGTTCTCAGACCGTCTCCGTCTTTTTTGCCCAAGGTGGTTTCGTCTTTCCACCTTAACGAGGACATTGTTCTTCCCTCTTTTTGTCCAGCGCCAATACATCGGGTTGAAAGAGACCTTCACACCCTGGATGTATTGAGGGCTCTCAGGAGGTAGGTTTCGAGGACAGCACCCTTCCTTATGTCGGCGCCCTATTTGTGCTTCCTGAGAGTCACAGGATGGGTTTAGCAGCTTCGAAGGCCACAATAGCCAGATGGATTTGTTCGGCTTATTCCGGAGTCCTACCGTGTCAGAGGCAAGTCTATCCTGGCGGGGATTAAGGCACACTCGGTCGGTGGGCGCTTTTTGGGCCATTCAGCATCAGGCTTCGGCAGAACAGGTCTGCTAGGCTGCAACTTGGTCCAGCCTGCACACATTCTGGAAGCACTATAATATTCATACTCAGACTTCTGCAGATGCGGCACTTGGCAGACGTATTCTGCTAGTGGCTGTAGCGCATCTTTAGTCTGTTGGTACATGGGGTTCCATTGGTTATGTTCTTCCCCACCCAGGGGCTGCTTTGGAACTTGCCATGGTTCTTTGTCCCCCAATGAGGTGAAGGAGAAATAGGGATTTTTGTGTACTCACCGTAAAATCCTTTTCTCTGAGCCATTCATTGCGGGACACAGTACCCACCCTGTTAGCCCTTTTGGCTTGGTTTTGTTTTTTCCCTAGTTTGATGTGTTGTACTCTATGATGTTATTGATCTCCTACTGCTTTTGCACTGAACTCGTTCACTTGGGAGCCAGCATGAGGGTGTATATTGCAGGGGAGGAGCTAACTCTTTTTGTCTCAACATAGTGGAGGCCTACTCGCCACAGCAGCATAACACAAATGGTTCTGTGTCCCCCAATGAGTGACTCGGAGAAAAGGATTTCACGGTGAGTACTCTATACACCCTGAAGATTTGGGGTTGATGGCCCCAAACCGGGCTAAGCGGGACCCCCCCAAATTAACCCTACTTAAACATTACGGTGCAAAGATAAAATCACCTTGGGCAAAAAAGTCGGAGACGATCTAAGAACTATTTTGTCCTGGTGAAAATTTAGTAAGGACGCTCGACAGGACAGGGCGGCTAGCTTCGAGATTAGTCTGATAGATGTCACTGCTACAAGAAAGGCGACTTTCCAAGACAGAATGGTCAACGAGATGTCCTGCAATAGTTCGAAAGGTGTCTCCTGAAGAGCTCCCAAGACCAACTTAAGATCCCAGGCCTCTAACGGCATTCTATAGGGGGGTATCACATGGGAGACCCCCTGAAAGTCCTTACTTACAAATTTGAAGCAATTCTGAGCTGGAACAAAACTGATAAGGCCGAAATCTGGCCTTTAAGGGTACGGATTTCCAAACCTGAATCCAAGCTGGTCTGGAGAAATTCCAGAATGGAGGGAACAGAGAAGAGGAGAGGAGTATGTCCACGGTCCCTGCACCATGTGAAAAAGGTTTTCCAGGTGCGGTGATAGATGCGAGCAGATGCCGGGTTCCAAGCACTAATCATGGTGAAAACCACTTGTTGAGAGAACCCAGATTGAGTTAGAACCCAGGCTTCAACAGCCAAGCTGTTAAACACAGGGCCCCTGAGTTCTGGTGGCAAATCAGACCTTGGCAGTGCAGACCTGGCCGATCTGGCAGATACCAGGGAACGTCGGCGACGAGCTGCACTAACGCTGCATGCCACGCGTGGCATGGCCAATCTCGGGCGACTAGGATTAGTGGAACCCCCTCAGTTTTGATCTTCCTGATGACCCCGGAAGTAAAGGAAGCAGAGGAAACGCGTACGGAAGATGGAACTGATTCCACAGAGTGACAAGTGCATCCACCCCGATGGCCTTTGGATCTCGAGACCGAGCTATGAAGTTGTGTACCTTGGCGTTCGACCTGGAAGCCGTCAGATCCACATTTGAACTCCCCCAATGAACACAACTGTTGTAAGACCTCCAGATGAAATTCCCACTCTTTTGAGGCGAGACCCTAACGGCTGAGAAGATCTGCCGCCCAGTTTACCACACCTGGGATATGCACTGCTAAATTTACCGAGTGGTTCCTCTCGGCCCAATGGAGAATGTGGATAACTTTGTGTATTCCCGCCCTCCTGCGGGTACCCCCTTGATGACTGATGTATGCCACTGCTGTGGCATTGTCTGGTTGAATCCAAATGGGGTAACCCAGCAGAAGAGGCTGTAAACGCCTCAAGGCTAGCCTGAAAGCTCAGATCTCCAGGACGTTTATCGGAAGCCTCGTCTCCCGATTCGCTTAGCGCCCCTGAGCAGAGGAGTCTGGCGTCTGTAGTTACCACTAGCCATTGGACCAAGAGAAAAGACTTTCCCTGGTTTAGCGACGTTTTCACAGTCCATCAGCTGATCGCTTGCCTGACCTGCGAAGACAGATGACATGGCCGGTCGAGAGACAACGGACTCCTTTCCCAATTTTCCAGAAGCACCTGTTGCAAGAGGCGGAGGTGTAGTTGAGCGAAGTGAACAGCTTCTAGTGCTGCTACCATTTTTCCCAGCACCCTCATGATGAAGCAAATGGAATGAGGGATGGACGACAAAGCGCCCGGGTTCCCTGTTGAAGGGCTAAGATCTTGTTTCGAGGGAGAATCACCAACCCCTGGGAAGTATCCAGGATCTTCCCTAGAAAGGAGATCTGCTGAGCTGGAATGGGAGAGGACTTGTTCAAGTTTATCAGCCAGCCCAGGCAAGAGAGTATCCAAAGTAATGTACATGCACTTGTGCACGCAGGCTTGGAAAGACAGTCCCTTGATGAGACTGTCATCCATGACCCCGTCTTGACGCAGAGAATCGATGGCACAGTAAAGAGCTCATGCTCAAGCCTCTGATTTTGGCAGATGAGAGGGGAAAAACCGTGCCAGAAGACGAACGGAAAATTATTATTTTTAAATGAGACCCGGGAACCTCTGACTCTACGTGGCGAGCGCCCCGATCTTTACGAGGCTGTGGAGGTAGACCAAAACGGGTTGCTGCGAAAGGACCAGAAACGAAACTGTTGCTGATGCTGAAAAGGCCGTCTAACCTTTTCCTGCTAGAGAAATTTTACTTTTCCCTTCCGTGGCGTCGGATATAAGCTAGTCCAGCTTTTCTCCCAACAGTCTGGTAATGCAGATAGATTAGGGTCTTTTTAGAAGCGGACTTTATAGAAGTGTCTAAGCCGCATCGCTTTTCTGATGGCAATAGCGTTTGAAGCTGCAAGTGCAGCGCGATTTGCTGCATCTAGGGATGCGTGCATCAGACTGTCCCTGGCCATGGCAATTTGCTTGGTGAGATCCGCTGCCTCTGGTGGAAGCGCCCTGTCCTGAATAGATTTGGCAAGGGTATCTGTCCAGAAAACCATTGCCTTTGCGACCCATGCTGCAGCAGAAGATGGGGAGAGAGCGGAGCCTGAGGCTTCATAAACAGAGGGAGCAAGGTTATCTATCTGTCGGTCTGTGGGTTTTTTAATGGAAGCCCCGTTGTTGCAGGCTAAGGTTATGTGCACACGTTGCGGTTTTAGATGCGATGCACAGAATTGCATCAAATTCGCAGTGTAGTGCACAAGCAATGTTAATCATTGTGACATTGACATTTGGTGTGGAATAAAAGCACGGAAATGCAACTTTTTTTTCCGCAGCATGTCAATTCTTTTTGCGGATCTCGGGTATTATATAGGGCTATAAACAAATTACACAGGCACTTCTCACCAAGGGAGAATAATATAGAAAATACCCAGAAGCAGCTGGTGATCTTAACAGGCTCGGTGTATACTTGTTGATTGCATACTGCCAAGCTATGTAAATATACAATAATCACGGCGCTAAACTGAGGTTTAAAGAGGTAAAATGAGAGCAGAAAAGATATAGGGGAGCAGCTGCCTTACCCCACACAATTATCAATAACATTATTGTACTTATTTTTGATAGTAACTGTGCTAACGAGATTAGTAAAATATGGGCACTGGTGGTCGACTGGCAAATAGCGCTGCTAAAGTGCTGCAATAAAATGAGATAATATTATTGACTACTGGGTAACATACATGAGTATCATTGAATGTAGCTAAATTGTACTTACTACTACCAGCATTGGTGATACAGCTTGTATGCAGAAGCCCCGTACTGAGTAGGGCATAGTGATCAGCTGGTAGGTGAAGTTATGTTCAGATTGTAGTTTGCCCACAATGCCAAGAATTCCAAGAATATTGCTCAGTTAGGGTTCTTGGGATGTATAATATGGCTGCTCTATAGTACCTCACCACTGAGGGGCAGCCCAGTCCTCCTTCTGGTATTGGGATGTATATTATGGAAACCCTATAATATCTCACCACTGAGGGGCAGCCCAGTCCTCCTTCTGGTATTGGGATGTATATTATGGAAACCCTATAATATCTCACCACTGAGGGGCAGCCCAGTCCTCCCTCTGTTATTGGGATGTATAATATGGCTGCCCTATAATATCTCACCACTGAGGGGCAGCCCAGTCCTCCCTCTGTTATTGGGATGTATAATATGGCTGCTCTATAGTATCTCACCAGTAAGGGGCAGCCCAGTCCTCCCTCTGTTATTGGGATGTATAATATGGCTACTCTATAGTATCTCACCACTGAGGGGCAGCCCAGTCCTCCCTCTGTTATTGGGATGTATAATATGGCTGCCCTATAATATCTCACCACTGAGGGGCAGCCCAGTCCTCCCTCTGTTATTGGGATGTATAATATGACTGCTCTATAGTATCTCACCACTGAGGGGCAGCCCAGTCCTCCCTCTGTTATTGGGATGTATAATATGGCTGCCCTATAATAGCTCACCACTGAGGGGCAGCCCAGTCCTCCCTCTGTTATTGGGATGTATAATATGGCTGCTCTATAGTATCTCACCACTGAGGGGCAGCCCAGTCCTCCCTCTGTTATTAGGATGTATAATATGGCTGCCCTATAATATCTCACCACTGAGGGGCAGCCCAGTCCTCCTTCTGTTATTGGGATGTATTATATGGCTGCTCTATAGTATCTCACCACTGAGGGGTAGCCCAGTCCTCCTTCTGTTATTGGGATGTATAATATGGCTGCCCTATAATATCTCACCACTGCGGGGCAGCCCAGTCCTCCCTCTGTTATTGCGATGTATAATATGGCTGTTCTGTAGCATCTCACCACTGAGGGGCAGCCCAGTCCTCCTTCTGTTATTGGGATGTATAATATGGCTGCTCTATAGTATCTCACCAGTGAGGGGCAGCCCAGTCCTCCCTCTGTTATTGGGATGTATAATATGGCTGCCCTATAATATCTCACCAGTGAGGGGCAGCCCAGTCCTCCCTCTGTTATTGGGATGTATAATATGGCTGCCCTATAATATCTCACCACTGAGGGGCAGCCCAGTCCTCCCTCTGTTATTGGGATGTATAATATGGCTGCCCTATCATATCTCACCACTGAGGGGCAGGCCAGTCCTCCTTCTGTTATTGGGATGTATAATATCGCTGCTCTATAGTATCTCACCACTGAGGGGCAGCCCAGTCCTCCCTCTGTCATTGGGATGTATATTATGGCTACTCTATAGTATCTCACCACTGAGGGGCAGCCCAGTCCTCCTCTGTTATTGGGATGTATAATATGGATGCCCTATCATATCTCACCACTGAGGGGCAGGCCAGTCCTCCCTCTGTTATTGGGATGTATAATATGGCTGCTCTATAGTATATCACCACTGAGGGGCATCCCAGTCCTCCCTCTGTTATTGGGATGTATAATATGGATGCCCTATCATATCTCACCACTGAGGGGCAGGCCAGTCCTCCCTCTGTTATTGGGATGTATAATATGGCTGCTCTATAGTATATCACCACTGAGGGGCAGCCCAGTCCTCCCTCTGTCATTGGGATGTATATTATGGCTACTCTATAGTATATCACCACTGAGGGACAGCCCAGTCCTCCTCCTGTTAATGGGATGTATAATATGGCTGCTCTATAATATTTCACCACTGAGGGGCAGTCCAGTCCTCCCTCTGTTATTGGGATGTATAATATGGCTGCTCTATCGTACATCACCACTGAGGGGCAGCCCAGTCCTCCCTCTGTTATTGGGATGTATAATATGGCTGCCCTATAATATCTCACCACTGAGGGGCAGCCCAGTCCTCCTTCTGGTATTGGGATGTATATTATGGAAACCCTATAATATCTCACCACTGAGGGGCAGCCCAGTCCTCCTTCTGGTATTGGGATGTATATTATGGAAACCCTATAATATCTCACCACTGAGGGGCAGCCCAGTCCTCCCTCTGTTATTGGGATGTATAATATGGCTGCTCTATAGTATCTCACCAGTAAGGGGCAGCCCAGTCCTCCCTCTGTTATTGGGATGTATAATATGGCTACTCTATAGTATCTCACCACTGAGGGGCAGCCCAGTCCTCCCTCTGTTATTGGGATGTATAATATGGCTGCCCTATAATATCTCACCACTGAGGGGCAGCCCAGTCCTCCCTCTGTTATTGGGATGTATAATATGACTGCTCTATAGTATCTCACCACTGAGGGGCAGCCCAGTCCTCCCTCTGTTATTGGGATGTATAATATGGCTGCCCTATAATAGCTCACCACTGAGGTGCAGCCCAGTCCTCCCTCTGTTATTGGGATGTATAATATGGCTGCTCTATAGTATCTCACCACTGAGGGGCAGCCCAGTCCTCCCTCTGTTATTAGGATGTATAATATGGCTGCCCTATAATATCTCACCACTGAGGGGCAGCCCAGTCCTCCTTCTGTTATTGGGATGTATTATATGGCTGCTCTATAGTATCTCACCACTGAGGGGCAGCCCAGTCCTCCTTCTGTTATTGGGATGTATAATATGGCTGCCCTATAATATCTCACCACTGAGGGGCAGCCCAGTCCTCCCTCTGTTATTGCGATGTATAATATGGCTGTTCTGTAGCATCTCACCACTGAGGGGCAGCCCAGTCCTCCTTCTGTTATTGGGATGTATAATATGGCTGCTCTATAGTATCTCACCAGTGAGGGGCAGCCCAGTCCTCCCTCTGTTATTGGGATGTATAATATGGCTGCCCTATAATATCTCACCACTGAGGGGCAGCCCAGTCCTCCCTCTGTTATTGGGATGTATAATATGGATGCCATATCATATCTCACAACTGAGGGGCAGCCCAGTCCTCCCTCTGTTATTGGGATGTATAATATGGCTGCCCTATAATATCTCACCACTGAG
This sequence comes from Ranitomeya imitator, assembly GCF_032444005.1. Classification (NCBI taxonomy): domain Eukaryota; kingdom Metazoa; phylum Chordata; class Amphibia; order Anura; family Dendrobatidae; genus Ranitomeya; species Ranitomeya imitator. The sequence continues at coordinate 158,069,047 of NC_091290.1, forward strand.
ATGCAGCCCAGTCCTCTCTCTGTTATTGGGATGTATATTATGGCTGCCCTATAGTATCTCACCACTGAGGAGCAGCGCAGTCCTCCTTCTGTTATTGGGATGTATAATATGGCTGCTCTATAATATCTCACCACTGAGGGGCAGCCCAGTCCTCTCTCTGTTATTGGGATGTATAATATGGCTGCCCTATAGTATCTCACCACTGAGGGGCAGCCCAGTCCTCCCTCTGTTATTGGGATGTATAATATGGCTGCTCTATAGTATCTCACCACTTAGGGGCAGCCCAGTCCTCCTTCTGTTAATGGGATGTATAATATGGCTGCTCTATAATATTTCACCACTGAGGGGCAGCCCAGTCCTCCCTCTGTTATTGGGATGTATAATATGGCTGCTCTATAGTATCTCACCACTGAGGGACAGCCCAGTCCTCCTTCTGTTAATGAGATGTATAATATGGCTGCTCTATAATATTTCACCACTGAGGGGCAGCCCAGTCCTCCCTCTGTTATTGGGATGTATAATATGGCTGCTCTATAATATTTCACCACTGAGGGTCAGCCCAGTCCTCCCTCTGTTATTGGGATGTATAATATGGCTGCTCTATAGTATCTCACCACTGAGGGGCAGCCCAGTCCTCCCTCTGTTATTGGGATGTATATTATGGCTGCTCTATAATATTTCACCACTGAGGGGCAGCCCAGTCCTCCCTCTGTTATTGGGATGTATAATATGGCTGCTCTATAGTATATCACCACTGAGGGGCAGCCCAGTCCTCCCTCTGTCATTGGGATGTATATTATGGCTGCTCTATAGTATCTCACCACTGAGGGGCAGCCCAGTCCTCCTTCTGTTAATGGGATGTATAATATGGCTGCTCTATAATATTTCACCACTGAGGGGCAGCCCAGTCCTCCCTCTGTTATTGGGATGTATAATATGGCTGCTCTATAGTATCTCACCACTGAGGGACAGCCCAGTCCTCCTTCTGTTAATGGGATGTATAATATGGCTGCTCTATAGTATCTCACCACTGAGGGGCAGCCCAGTCCTCCTTCTGTTAATGGGATGTATAATATGGCTGCTCTATAGTATCTCACCACTGAGGGGCAGCCCAGTCCTCCTTCTGTTATTGGGATGTATAATATGGCTGCTCTATAGTATATCACCACTGAGGGGCAGCCCAGTCCTCCCTCTGTCATTGGGATGTATATTATGGCTACTCTATAGTATATCACCACTGAGGGACAGCCCAGTCCTCCTCCTGTTAATGGGATGTATAATATGGCTGCTCTATAATATTTCACCACTGAGGGGCAGTCCAGTCCTCCCTCTGTTATTGGGATGTATAATATGGCTGCTCTATCGTACATCACCACTGAGGGGCAGCCCAGTCCTCCTTCTGGTATTGGGATGTATATTATGGAAACCCTATAATATCTCACCACTGAGGGGCAGCCCAGTCCTCCTTCTGGTATTGGGATGTATATTATGGAAACCCTATAATATCTCACCACTGAGGGGCAGCCCAGTCCTCCCTCTGTTATTGGGATGTATAATATGGCTGCCCTATAATATCTCACCACTGAGGGGCAGCCCAGTCCTCCCTCTGTTATTGGGATGTATAATATGGCTGCCCTATAATATCTCACCACTGAGGGGCAGCCCAGTCCTCCCTCTGTTATTGGGATGTATAATATGGCTGCCCTATAATATCTCACCACTGAGGGGCAGCCCAGTCCTCCCTCTGTTATTGGGATGTATAATATGACTGCTCTATAGTATCTCACCACTGAGGGGCAGCCCAGTCCTCCCTCTGTTATTGGGATGTATAATATGGCTGCCCTATAATAGCTCACCACTGAGGGGCAGCCCAGTCCTCCCTCTGTTATTGGGATGTATAATATGGCTGCTCTATAATATCTCACCACTGACGTGCAGCCCAGTCCTCTCTCTGTTATTGGGATGTATAATATGGCTGCCCTATAATATCTCACCACTGAGGGGCAGCCCAGTCCTCCCTCTGTTATTGGGATGTATAATATGACTGCTCTATATTATCTCACCACTGAGGGGCAGCCCAGTCCTCCCTCTGTTATTGGGATGTATAATATGGCTGCCCTATAATAGCTCACCAATGAGGGGCAGCCCAGTCCTCCCTCTGTTATTGGGATGTATAATATGGCTGCTCTATAGTATCTCACCACTGAGGGGCAGCCCAGTCCTCCCTCTGTTATTAGGATGTATAATATGGCTGCCCTATAATATCTCACCACTGAGGGGCAGCCCAGTCCTCCCTCTGTTATTGCGATGTATAATATGGCTGTTCTGTAGCATCTCACCACTGAGGGGCAGCCCAGTCCTCCTTCTGTTATTGGGATGTATAATATGGCTGCTCTATAGTATCTCACCAGTGAGGGGCAGCCCAGTCCTCCCTCTGTTATTGGGATGTATAATATGGCTGCCCTATAATATCTCACCACTGAGGGGCAGCCCAGTCCTCCCTCTGTTATTGGGATGTATAATATGGATGCCATATCATATCTCACAACTGAGGGGCAGCCCAGTCCTCCCTCTGTTATTGGGATGTATAATATGGCTGCCCTATAATATCTCACCACTGAGATGCAGCCCAGTCCTCTCTCTGTTATTGGGATGTATATTATGGCTGCCCTATAGTATCTCACCACTGAGGAGCAGCGCAGTCCTCCTTCTGTTATTGGGATGTATAATATGGCTGCTCTATAATATTTCACCACTGAGGGGCAGCCCAGTCCTCCCTCTGTTATTGGGATGTATAATATGGCTGCTCTATAGTATCTCACCACTGAGGGACAGCCCAGTCCTCCTTCTGTTAATGAGATGTATAATATGGCTGCTCTATAATATTTCACCACTGAGGGGCAGCCCAGTCCTCCCTCTGTTATTGGGATGTATAATATGGCTGCTCTATAATATTTCACCACTGAGGGGCAGCCCAGTCCTCCCTCTGTTATTGGGATGTATAATATGGCTGCTCTATAGTATCTCACCACTGAGGGGCAGCCCAGTCCTCCCTCTGTTATTGGGATGTATATTATGGCTGCTCTATAATATTTCACCACTGAGGGGCAGCCCAGTCCTCCCTCTGTTATTGGGATGTATAATATGGCTGCCCTATAATATCTCACCACTGAGGGGCAGCCCAGTCCTCCCTCTGTTATTGGGATGTATAATATGGCTGCTCTATAGTATATCACCACTGAGGGGCAGCCCAGTCCTCCCTCTGTCATTGGGATGTATATTATGGCTGCTCTATAGTATCTCACCACTGAGGGGCAGCCCAGTCCTCCTTCTGTTAATGGGATGTATAATATGGCTGCTCTATAATATTTCACCACTGAGGGGCAGCCCAGTCCTCCCTCTGTTATTGGGATGTATAATATGGCTGCTCTATAGTATCTCACCACTGAGGGACAGCCCAGTCCTCCTTCTGTTAATGGGATGTATAATATGGCTGCTCTATAGTATCTCACCACTGAGGGGCAGCCCAGTCCTCCTTCTGTTAATGGGATGTATAATATGGCTGCTCTATAGTATCTCACCACTGAGGGGCAGCCCAGTCCTCCTTCTGTTATTGGGATGTATAATATGGCTGCTCTATAGTATATCACCACTGAGGGGCAGCCCAGTCCTCCCTCTGTCATTGGGATGTATATTATGGCTACTCTATAGTATATCACCACTGAGGGACAGCCCAGTCCTCCTTCTGTTAATGGGATGTATAATATGGCTGCTCTATAATATTTCACCACTGAGGGGCAGCCCAGTCCTCCTTCTGTTATTGGGATGTATAATATGGCTGCTCTATAGAACATCACCACTGAGGGGCAGCCCAGTCCTCCTTCTGTTAATGGGATGTATAATATGGCTGCCCTATAATATCTCACCACTGAGATGCAGCCCAGTCCTCTCTCTGTTATTGGGATGTATATTATGGCTGCCCTATAGTATCTCACCACTGAGGAGCAGCGCAGTCCTCCTTCTGTTATTGGGATGTATAATATGGCTGCTCTATAATATCTCACCACTGAGGGGCAGCCCAGTCCTCTCTCTGTTATTGGGATGTATAATATGGCTGCCCTATAGTATCTCACCACTGAGGGGCAGCCCAGTCCTCCCTCTGTTATTGAGATGTATAATATGGCTGCTCTATAGTATCTCACCACTGAGGGGCAGCCCAGTCCTCCTTCTGTTAATGGGATGTATAATATGGCTGCTCTATAATATTTCACCACTGAGGGGCAGCCCAGTCCTCCCTCTGTTATTGGGATGTATAATATGGCTGCTCTATAGTATCTCACCACTGAGGGACAGCCCAGTCCTCCTTCTGTTAATGAGATGTATAATATGGCTGCCCTATCATATCTCACCAGTAAGGGGCAGCCCAGTCCTCCCTCTGTTATTGGGATGTATAATATGGCTACTCTATAGTATCTCACCACTGAGGGGCAGCCCAGTCCTCCCTCTGTTATTGGGATGTATAATATGGCTGCCCTATAATATCTCACCACTGAGGGGCAGCCCAGTCCTCCCTCTGTTATTGGGATGTATAATATGACTGCTCTATAGTATCTCACCACTGAGGGGCAGCCCAGTCCTCCCTCTGTTATTGGGATGTATAATATGGCTGCCCTATAATAGCTCACCACTGAGGGGCAGCCCAGTACTCCCTCTGTTATTGGGATGTATAATATGGCTGCTCTATAGTATCTCACCACTGAGGGGCAGCCCAGTCCTCCCTCTGTTATTAGGATGTATAATATGGCTGCCCTATAATATCTCACCACTGAGGGGCAGCCCAGTCCTTCTGTTATTGGGATGTATAATATGGCTGCCCTATAGTATCTCACCACTGAGGGGCAGCCCAGTCCTCCTTCTGTTATTGGGATGTATAATATGGCTGCTCTATAGTATCTCACCACTGAGGGGCAGCCCAGTCCTCCTTCTGTTATTGGGATGTATAATATGGCTGCTCTATAGTATCTCACCACTGAGGGGCAGCCCAGTCCTCCTTCTGTTATTGGGATGTATAATATGGCTGCTCTATAGTATCTCACCAGTGAGGGGCAGCCCAGTCCTCCCTCTGTTATTGGGATGTATAATATGGCTGTCCTATAATATCTCACCACTGAGGGGCAGCCCAGTCCTCCCTCTGTTATTGGGATGTATAATATGGATGCCATATCATATCTCACCACTGAGGGGCAGCCCAGTCCTCCCTCTGTTATTGGGATGTATAATATGGCTGCCCTATCATATCTCACCACTGAGGGGCAGGCCAGTCCTCCTTCTGTTATTGGGATGTATAATATCGCTGCTCTATAGTATCTCACCACTGAGGGGCAGCCCAGTCCTCCCTCTGTCATTGGGATGTATATTATGGCTACTCTATAGTATCTCACCACTGAGGGGCAGCCCAGTCCTCCTCTGTTATTGGGTTGTATAATATGGCTGCTCTATAGTATCTCACCACTGAGGGGCATCCCAGTCCTCCCTCTGTTATTAGGATGTATAATATGGCTGCCCTATAATATCTCACCACTGAGGGGCAGCCCAGTCCTTCTGTTATTGGGATGTATAATATGGCTGCCCTATAGTATCTCACCACTGAGGGGCAGCCCAGTCCTCCTTCTGTTATTGGGATGTATAATATGGCTGCTCTATAGTATCTCACCACTGAGGGGCAGCCCAGTCCTCCTTCTGTTATTGGGATGTATAATATGGCTGCTCTATAGTATCTCACCACTGAGGGGCAGCCCAGTCCTCCTTCTGTTATTGGGATGTATAATATGGCTGCTCTATAGTATCTCACCAGTGAGGGGCAGCCCAGTCCTCCCTCTGTTATTGGGATGTATAATATGGCTGTCCTATAATATCTCACCACTGAGGGGCAGCCCAGTCCTCCCTCTGTTATTGGGATGTATAATATGGATGCCATATCATATCTCACCACTGAGGGGCAGCCCAGTCCTCCCTCTGTTATTGGGATGTATAATATGGCTGCCCTATCATATCTCACCACTGAGGGACAGCCCAGTCCTCCTTCTGTTATTGGGATGTATAATATGGCTGCTCTATAGTATCTCACCACTGAGGGGCAGCCCAGTCCTCCTTCTGTTATTGGGATGTATAATATGGCTGCTCTATAGTATCTCACCACTGAGGGGCAGCCCAGTCCTCCTTCTGTTATTGGGATGTATAATATGGCTGCCCTATAGTATCTCACCACTGAGGGGCAGCCCAGTCCTCCTTCTGTTATTGGGATGTATAATATGGCTGCTCTATAGTATCTCACCACTGAGGGGCAGCCCAGTCCTCCTTCTGTTATTGGGATGTATAATATGGCTGCTCTATAGTATCTCACCACTGAGGGGCAGCCCAGTCCTCCTTCTGTTATTGGGATGTATAATATGGCTGCTCTATAGTATCTCACCAGTGAGGGGCAGCCCAGTCCTCCCTCTGTTATTGGGATGTATAATATGGCTGTCCTATAATATCTCACCACTGAGGGGCAGCCCAGTCCTCCCTCTGTTATTGGGATGTATAATATGGATGCCATATCATATCTCACCACTGAGGGGCAGCCCAGTCCTCCCTCTGTTATTGGGATGTATAATATGGCTGCCCTATCATATCTCACCACTGAGGGGCAGGCCAGTCCTCCTTCTGTTATTGGGATGTATAATATCGCTGCTCTATAGTATCTCACCACTGAGGGGCAGCCCAGTCCTCCCTCTGTCATTGGGATGTATATTATGGCTACTCTATAGTATCTCACCACTGAGGGGCAGCCCAGTCCTCCTCTGTTATTGGGTTGTATAATATGGCTGCTCTATAGTATCTCACCACTGAGGGGCATCCCAGTCCTCCCTCTGTTATTGGGTTGTATAATATGGCTGCTCTATAGTATCTCACCACTGAGGGGCAGGCCAGTCCTCCCTCTGTTATTGGGATGTATAATATGGCTGCTCTATAGTATATCACCACTGAGGGGCAGCCCAGTCCTCCCTCTGTCATTGGGATGTATATTATGGCTACTCTATAGTATATCACCACTGAGGGACAGCCCAGTCCTCCTCCTGTTAATGGGATGTATAATATGGCTGCTCTATAATATTTCACCACTGAGGGGCAGTCCAGTCCTCCCTCTGTTATTGGGATGTATAATATGGCTGCTCTATCGTACATCACCACTGAGGGGCAGCCCAGTCCTCCCTCTGTTATTGGGATGTATAATATGGCTGCCCTATAATATCTCACCACTGAGGGTCAGCCTCGTCTTCATTCTGTTTTTGGGATGTTTATTATGGCTGCTCTATAGTATCTCACCACTGAGGGGCAGCCCCGTCTTCATTCTGTTTTTGGGATGTCTATTATGGCTGCCCTATAATAATTACCACTAAGGGGCAGCTTAGTCCCCCCTCTTTTACTGGAATGTATAATATGGCTGCTCTTATAGTATCTCACCACTGAGGGGCAGCCCAGTCCTCCCTCTGTTATTTGGATGTATATTATGGCTGCTCTGTAGTATCTCACCACTGACGGACAGCTCAGTCTTCCTTCTGTTATTGGGATGTATAATATGGCTGCCCTATAATATCTCACCACTGAGGGTCAGCCCCGTCTTCATTCTGTTTTTGGGATGTTTATTATGGCTGCCCTATAATAACTTACCACTGAGGGGCAGCTTAGTCCCCCCTCTTTTACTGGAATGTATAATATGGCTGCTCTTATAGTATCTCACCACTGAGGGGCAACCCAGTCCTCCCTCTGTTATTTGGATGTATATTATGGCTGCTCTGTAGTATCTCCCCACTGAGGGACAGCTCAGTCCTCCTTCTGGTATTGGGATGTATATTATGGAAGCCCTATAATATCTCACCACTGAGGGGCAGCCTAGTCCTCCCTCTGTTATTGGGATTTTGTAATGTGGCTGCCCTTTAGTGTATATATATAATTAGTTCACTGGCACAGGGAGCAGCCGGATCGGCTCTTCACAGTGAAAAGGCCTCTTGAGGTAAAATACCCCCTTTGTGTGGATCTTATGAAGGATTGGGCGGAGTCTCCGCTAGTGGACCCTCCGGTGTCAAGTCTAGCATCCAAAACACTTATTTCATTGCCAGACGGGGCCTTAATTAAAAATCCCATAGACCGACTGAGAACCTTGCTCCCTCTGTTTATGAAACCTCAGGCTCCGCTGTCTCCTCATCTTTTGCCGCCGCATGGGTCGCAAAGGCAGTGGTTTTCTGGGCGGATACCCTTGCCAAATCTATTCATGACAGGGCGGTTCCATCAGAAGCAGCAGATCTCGCCAAGCAAATTTTCATGGCTGGGGACTATCTGATGCACACATCCCTATATGCAGCGAATTGCGTTGCACTTGCAGTTTTAAACGCCATTACTATCAAAATAGCTCTGTGGCTTAGAATGGTGAGCATAATCTGCTTCTAAAAAGTCCTCAATTTCTCTGCCTTACCAGAGGGGGTGACTGGAGAAAGGTTGGACCAGCTTAGCTCTGACGCTACAGGAGGGAAAAGCAAATTTTTCCCGCAGCAAAAGGTTAGACAGCCTTTTCAGCGTCAGCAACAGTTTTGTGTCCGGTCCATTCGCAGCAACCCGTTTTGGTCTACCTCCACAGCCTTGTCAGGATCGGGGCACTCACCGCGTAGAGACAGAGGTTCCTCGGTCTCATTTAGACCCAACCAGTCTTGGAAGGGTCAGCCTAAGCAATCCAGATTTAAGGGAACCAAGTCCCATAGATTGTCCACACATTAACTCGCGGGCTTTTCCAGTCGTCACCACCAAAGTAGGCGGCCGTCTGCTTCTGTTTCGTAATGTCTGGCTTTCCGTTGTTCACGACGAATGGGTCAGAGACCTGGTGCCTTCCGGATACAAAATAGAATATTCAGTTAGTCCTCTGGCACGGTTTTTCCCCTCTCGTCTCCCAAAACCAGAGGCTCGGGCGCGAGCCCGTTACTGTGCCATCGATTCTCTGCGTCAAAATGGGGCCATTATCCCAGTTCCAGAAAATGAGAGGTTCAAGGGGTTGTATTCGAACCTTTTTGTCGTTCTAAAGAAGGATGGAGCAGTGCAGCCCATTCTGGATCTAAAACTGCTACACAAGTTTGTCAGGGTCCGACACTTCTAGATGGAATCCCTCCGTTCGGTCATTACCTCGATGGAAAAAGGGGAGTTCCTGGAATCCATCGACATCAGGGATGCTTATCTCCACATTCCAATTTTTCCACCGCATCAGAAGTTCCTGCGTTTTGCCATTCGTAGGGACCATTTCCAATTCACGGTCTTGCCCATCGACCTCGCCACCGCACCCAGTATATTTACAAAAGTTATGGCGACCGACATATCCATTCTGCACTCCCAGGGAGTGGTCGTTTTGCCATATTTGGACGACCACCTCATCAAGGGACCATCTTTCCAAGCCTACGCAAAGTGCGTGCGCATTACCTTGGATACCCTTTATCGCCTGAGCTGGCTGATAAACTTGAACAAGTCCTCTCCCATTCCAGCTCAGCGTATCTCCTTTCTAGGGATGATCCTGGATACTTCCCAGGGGTTGGTGATTCTCCCTCAAAACAAGGTCTTAGCCCTTCAACAGGGAAACCAGGTGCTTTGTCGTTCATTTCCTCATTCCATTCGCTTCGATATGAGGGTACTGGAAAAAATGATAGCAGCAATGGAAGCTGTTCCCTTTGCACAACTACACCTCCGCCCCTTACAACAGGCGCTTCTGGAAATTTGGGACAGGAGTCCAGTGTCTCTTGACCTGCCATGTCATCTGTCTCCGCAGGCCAGGCAAGCGATCAGCTGGTGGACGGTGAAATCGTTGTTCAACCTGAGAGTCTTTTCTCCCGGTCCAATGGCTGGTGGTAACTACCGACACCAGTCTCCTCTGCTGGGGAGCGATCTTTCAACATCACACTGCTCAGGGGCGCTGGGCGAATCGGGAGTCGAGGCTCCAGATAAACGTCCTGGAGAAACGAGGGATAAGGCTCGCCCTGAGGCATTTCCATCCTCTTCTGGCGGGTCACCCCATTCGGATTCAATCAGACAATGCCACAGCGGTGACGTATATCAGTCATCAAGGGGGTACCCGCAGCAGAGCTGCAATGCTTAGGGTTACCCATATTCTCCGTTGGGTCGATAGGAACTACTCAGTAATTTCAGCAGTGCATATGTCAGGTGTGGAAAACTGGGCGGCAGAATTTCTCAGCCGTCAGGGTCTCGCCTCAGGACAGTTGGAACCTCATCCGGAGGTTTTCCAACAGATCTGTGTTCGTTGGTGGACTCTGGATGTGGATCTGATGGCTTCCAGGTTGAACGCCAAGGTACACAACTTCATAACTCGGGATCCAAAGGCCCTCGGGGTGGATGCACTTGTCACTTTGTGGCATCAGTAACATCTTCCGTATGCATTTCCTCCACTTCCTTTACTTCCAAGGGTCATCAGGAACAACAAGACTGAGGGGCTTCCACTAATCCTAGTCGCCCCAGATTGGCCACGCCACACGTGGTAGGCTGAGTTAGTGCAGCTCGTCGCTGACGTTCCCTGTTGTCTGCCAGATCGGCCAGATCTGCACTGCCAAGGTCCGATTTGCCATCAGAACACAGGGGCCCTGCGTTTAACGGCTTGGCTGTTGAAGCCTGTGTTCTATCTCAAGTTGGGTTCTCTCAAAAAGTGGTTTCCACCATGATTAGTGCTCGGAAATTGGCATTCGTTCACATCTATCTCCGCACCTGGAAAGCCTTTTTCACATGGTGCAGAGACGGTGGACGTCGTCCTCTCATTTTCTCTGTTCATTCCATTCTGGAATTTCTCTAGACCGGCTTGGATTCAGTTTCGGCCTTATCCATTTTGTTCCAGCACAGGATTGCTTCAAATTTGCAAGTGAGGACTTTCATTCAGGGGGTGTCCCATGTGATACCTCCCTATAGAATGCCGTTAGAGGCCTAGGATCTTTACTTGGCCTTGGGTGCGTTTCAGGAGATGCCTTTCGAACCATTGCAGGACATCTCATTGACCGTTCTGTCTTGCAAAGTCACCTTTCTTGTAGCAGTAACATCTATCAGACGAGTCTCGAAGCTAGCCGCCCTGTCCTGTCAAGCGCCTTTACTAATTTTTCACCAGGACAAGGTGGTTCTCAGACCGTCTCCGTCTTTTTTGCCCAAGGTGGTTTCGTCTTTCCACCTTAACGAGGACATTGTTCTTCCCTCTTTTTGTCCAGCGCCAATACATCGGGTTGAAAGAGACCTTCACACCCTGGATGTATTGAGGGCTCTCAGGAGGTAGGTTTCGAGGACAGCACCCTTCCTTATGTCGGCGCCCTATTTGTGCTTCCTGAGAGTCACAGGATGGGTTTAGCAGCTTCGAAGGCCACAATAGCCAGATGGATTTGTTCGGCTTATTCCGGAGTCCTACCGTGTCAGAGGCAAGTCTATCCTGGCGGGGATTAAGGCACACTCGGTCGGTGGGCGCTTTTTGGGCCATTCAGCATCAGGCTTCGGCAGAACAGGTCTGCTAGGCTGCAACTTGGTCCAGCCTGCACACATTCTGGAAGCACTATAATATTCATACTCAGACTTCTGCAGATGCGGCACTTGGCAGACGTATTCTGCTAGTGGCTGTAGCGCATCTTTAGTCTGTTGGTACATGGGGTTCCATTGGTTATGTTCTTCCCCACCCAGGGGCTGCTTTGGAACTTGCCATGGTTCTTTGTCCCCCAATGAGGTGAAGGAGAAATAGGGATTTTTGTGTACTCACCGTAAAATCCTTTTCTCTGAGCCATTCATTGCGGGACACAGTACCCACCCTGTTAGCCCTTTTGGCTTGGTTTTGTTTTTTCCCTAGTTTGATGTGTTGTACTCTATGATGTTATTGATCTCCTACTGCTTTTGCACTGAACTCGTTCACTTGGGAGCCAGCATGAGGGTGTATATTGCAGGGGAGGAGCTAACTCTTTTTGTCTCAACATAGTGGAGGCCTACTCGCCACAGCAGCATAACACAAATGGTTCTGTGTCCCCCAATGAGTGACTCGGAGAAAAGGATTTCACGGTGAGTACTCTATACACCCTGAAGATTTGGGGTTGATGGCCCCAAACCGGGCTAAGCGGGACCCCCCCAAATTAACCCTACTTAAACATTACGGTGCAAAGATAAAATCACCTTGGGCAAAAAAGTCGCAGACGATCTAAGAACTATTTTGTCCTGGTGAAAATTTAGTAAGGACGCTCGACAGGACAGGGCGGCTAGCTTCGAGATTAGTCTGATAGATGTCACTGCTACAAGAAAGGCGACTTTCCAAGACAGAATGGTCAACGAGATGTCCTGCAATAGTTCGAAAGGTGTCTCCTGAAGAGCTCCCAAGACCAACTTAAGATCCCAGGCCTCTAACGGCATTCTATAGGGGGGTATCACATGGGAGACCCCCTGAAAGTCCTTACTTACAAATTTGAAGCAATTCTGAGCTGGAACAAAACTGATAAGGCCGAAATCTGGCCTTTAAGGGTACGGATTTCCAAACCTGAATCCAAGCTGGTCTGGAGAAATTCCAGAATGGAGGGAACAGAGAAGAGGAGAGGAGTATGTCCACGGTCCCTGCACCATGTGAAAAAGGTTTTCCAGGTGCGGTGATAGATGCGAGCAGATGCCGGGTTCCAAGCACTAATCATGGTGAAAACCACTTGTTGAGAGAACCCAGATTGAGTTAGAACCCAGGCTTCAACAGCCAAGCTGTTAAACACAGGGCCCCTGAGTTCTGGTGGCAAATCAGACCTTGGCAGTGCAGACCTGGCCGATCTGGCAGATACCAGGGAACGTCGGCGACGAGCTGCACTAACGCTGCATGCCACGCGTGGCATGGCCAATCTCGGGCGACTAGGATTAGTGGAACCCCCTCAGTTTTGATCTTCCTGATGACCCCGGAAGTAAAGGAAGCAGAGGAAACGCGTACGGAAGATGGAACTGATTCCACAGAGTGACAAGTGCATCCACCCCGATGGCCTTTGGATCTCGAGACCGAGCTATGAAGTTGTGTACCTTGGCGTTCGACCTGGAAGCCGTCAGATCCACATTTGAACTCCCCCAATGAACACAACTGTTGTAAGACCTCCAGATGAAATTCCCACTCTTTTGAGGCGAGACCCTAACGGCTGAGAAGATCTGCCGCCCAGTTTACCACACCTGGGATATGCACTGCTAAATTTACCGAGTGGTTCCTCTCGGCCCAATGGAGAATGTGGATAACTTTGTGTATTCCCGCCCTCCTGCGGGTACCCCCTTGATGACTGATGTATGCCACTGCTGTGGCATTGTCTGGTTGAATCCAAATGGGGTAACCCAGCAGAAGAGGCTGTAAACGCCTCAAGGCTAGCCTGAAAGCTCAGATCTCCAGGACGTTTATCGGAAGCCTCGTCTCCCGATTCGCTTAGCGCCCCTGAGCAGAGGAGTCTGGCGTCTGTAGTTACCACTAGCCATTGGACCAAGAGAAAAGACTTTCCCTGGTTTAGCGACGTTTTCACAGTCCATCAGCTGATCGCTTGCCTGACCTGCGAAGACAGATGACATGGCCGGTCGAGAGACAACGGACTCCTTTCCCAATTTTCCAGAAGCACCTGTTGCAAGAGGCGGAGGTGTAGTTGAGCGAAGTGAACAGCTTCTAGTGCTGCTACCATTTTTCCCAGCACCCTCATGATGAAGCAAATGGAATGAGGGATGGACGACAAAGCGCCCGGGTTCCCTGTTGAAGGGCTAAGATCTTGTTTCGAGGGAGAATCACCAACCCCTGGGAAGTATCCAGGATCTTCCCTAGAAAGGAGATCTGCTGAGCTGGAATGGGAGAGGACTTGTTCAAGTTTATCAGCCAGCCCAGGCAAGAGAGTATCCAAAGTAATGTACATGCACTTGTGCACGCAGGCTTGGAAAGACAGTCCCTTGATGAGACTGTCATCCATGACCCCGTCTTGACGCAGAGAATCGATGGCACAGTAAAGAGCTCATGCTCAAGCCTCTGATTTTGGCAGATGAGAGGGGAAAAACCGTGCC